>NC_081755.1:35986450-36111450 GCF_963082965.1 Carassius carassius | reverse complement strand
ACAGAGTAATCTCTACCTCTGTGCTGTTTATATTCCTCCTCATGATTCTCCCTACTACCAAGAAGAGAGCTTTCTCCAGCTGCAAAGAGATGTCCTGCAGTTTCATTCCAAAGGAAATATTGTTGTATTTGGTGACCTTAACGCAAGGACTGGGAGAGAAATTGATTATGTAAACACCACAGATAATGCTCACATTTTTGGGGACATTGTATCTCAGTCAACACCAGTCATTACTCCGAGAACCAGTTATGACAATGTAATCAACATAAATGGGAAGCAGATGTTAAAGCTTTGTAAAGGTCTAGGGCTGTTAATCATAAACGGCAGAACCAGGGGAGATTCTTTTGGTAGATTCACCTATTGCTCCACATTAGGAGTCAGCGTAGTTGATTACTCAATTACAGACATTGACCCAAATTTTATTAACGCCTTTACAGTCAGACCTCAACTTCCCATTTCTGACCACTGTCAAACAGTCCTTTACCTGAAACAGTCCTGTGACAGGGTCAGATCTCCCCTCAAACATGAAAAACTCTTCCCCTTAAAACCAAAACTCAACTGGAACCAATCTAACGCTGAACAATTCAAAGAAAACATGAGCAGCTCTGTAATACAAAAAATACTGGATGACTTTTTGTCCTCAGATTTCACTCCAGATACTAATGGAATAAACTCAGCAACATCCAAACTTAATTACATATTTCAAACTTTGGCCACTATATCTAACATTAAACAACCAAACAAACAGAATAAACAAACCAAAAATTAAAAAGAATATGTGGTTTGATAATGAATGCAAATGTCTCCGAAAAGACCTTCGACGACTTGCTAACAAAAAGCATAAAGATCCGGCCAATCAGACGATACGCCTTGCCTACTCCAGCTGCTTAAAAAATTATAAAAAACTCATTTGTAACAAAAGAGATCAATATTATGAAGCTAAAATTGATGAAATCGATCAATCAATAGACCAAAAAAATTTCTGGAATCTCTTTAAAAAATTTGAAAGCCCCAAATCAGACACATTCCTCCAGAGCGGCACAGTCTGGAGCCCTTACTTTAAAACTCTTTACCAAACATTAGAACCAGACCTCAACCAGACCCAAACTAAAACACAGAGAAAACTAGATGATCTGGAGAAAACTATCAAAAATTACCAAAACCCACTGGACATGATTATAACAACATCAGAAATATCAGAGCACCTTAAACACCTCAAATACAATTAGGCATGTGGACAGGACAACATCAGTAATGAGATGCTCAAACTCAGCAGTCCTTCCATAACTTAAGCTCTGGCTAAATTATTCAATCTGATCTTATGGTCTGGTGACTTCTCTGAGGCCTGGTCTGAAGGACTGATCACACCCATATATAAGAAAGGAGATAAACTGGATCGCAGTAATTACCGTGGCATCTGTGTGGGCAGTAATCTAGCTAAGCTCTTCTGTAATATAATAAACAGCCGCATAGCAACATTCCTCACAAGACACAACATCCTAAATAAATCACAAATTGGCTTTTTACCAAAACAACGTACATCTGACCACATCTATTCTCTCCACACTCTAATTAACAAAAATCTAAAGGACAAACAAAGAAAAATATTTACATGTTTCGTTGATTTTAAAAAAGCATTTTATGCCATTAAAGCACGGTTTGGCCAATTAAAATTACCAATGAGAACATGGATTAAATTATATCACGCAATCATCAAACCAATCCTACTGTACGGAAGTGAAATTTGGAGACCAATATTAAAATTTGAAAACTGGGACAAAAGTTTAATAGAAAGAACACAATTGGAATTTGCCAAAAACATCCTAAGGGTAAACAGAAGCACTTCTAATAATGCCTGCAGGGCTGAGCTGGGCTTATACCCCTTACACATAGAAATACAAAAAAGAGCTGTTCAGTTCTATCATCACCTGACTCATTCTGACACTCAATCTGTTCAATATAAAGCCCTCCTCGCCAATGAACCCCCCCCCCCCCCACCCCCACCCACAGTGTCTCATCCTCTAAACACACTCATGCTTCAACTGATGAAGGAAACCCAAACTGAGTCTGACTCCAATCACAACCCCAACATTCAGAAACTAATTGACAAAAATCTGTACAATAAGTATAATTATGATGAAAAATTTAAAAAATGAATTTGAGCTCCAAACCAAACTCCAGTGTTATTCGGCCCTAAACAGAACCACAAAACTGGCAAATTACTTCTCACTCAAGCAATTAAAAGAAAGACAAATCCTTTCAAAATATCGACTCAGTGATCATGATTTGGAAATAGAGATTGGTAGACATAAAAGATCCTGGCTACCGAGAGAAGAGAGACTGTGCAAACACTGTGAGCTGAATCAAACAGAGGATAAGAAACACTTCTTGTCTGTCCCAAATACAGCACTACAAGAGAAACATTCTTCCCACAGTTTGAAGCTTTGAATCGTTCATTCTTGTCTCTAAATGACTCCGAGAAACTACTCTATATACTTGGAGAGAATGAGACGGCAGTCACACCAGCTGCTAAATATTTATACACCATACACACCATACAAAAGGGATAATGTATTGTATTCAACTGTTTTATTTGATATTCTTAATTGTATATAATTACTATTATTAATATTAGAAATATTATCTGCTGTTGCTATTTTTATTGTATTGTATTTTATTGTAATCATATTTTATATTTTATTCTGTATCTAAATGCTTTGGCAATACTGTAACTCAAATGTCATGCCAATAAAGCAACTTGAACTTGAACTTGATAGACAGACAGACAGAGATAGCTAGACATACAGACAGACAGACAGACAGACAGACAGACAGACAGAGATAGACAGACAGACAGACAGACAGAGATAGATAGACAGACAGACAGACAGATATACAGAGAGAGATAGACAGACAGACAGACAGACAGACAGAGACAGAAAGACAAACAGACAGCGATAGATAGATAGAAAGACGGACAGACAGACAGAGAGAGAAAGACAGACAGACAGACAGACAGAGAGAGATAGACAGACAGACAGAGATAGACAGACAGACAGAGAGAGATAGACAGACAGACAGAGATAGATAGACAGAAAGACGGACAGACAGACAGACAGAAAGACAGAGAGAGAGAGATAGACAGACAGACAGAGATAGACAGACAGAGATAGATAGACAGACATACAGAGATAGATAGACAAAAAGACGGACAGACAGACAGAGAGAGAGATAGACAGACAGACAGAGATAGCTAGACATACAGACAAGACAGAGATAGACAGACAGACAGACAGACAGAGATAGATGGACAGAAAGACAGACAGACAGAGATAGCTAGACATACATACAGACAGACAGACATAGAATGTGGTGGATATGTGTTGTGTCTGACCTCAGTGTGTTACCCTAGTGTCCACCACATTGATCCTTAGTTTGAATGTGTGTTTCTTTGTAAGTTAAAGACTTTGGTATCAAATGTTTGCACGTTATAATTTGTTACAGTTTAATATTTCTAAGATGTTATAATATTCAACTATATTACTGTGATGTTAATTTAATTATTATTATTATTATTATTATATTATTATTATATATATATATATACTACGCTTTGGCAATAATGTATAATTTACAGTCATTTTGAATTGAATTGAATTGATAGACAGACAGACAGACAGACAGACAGAGAGCCAGACAGACATAGATTGACAGACAGAGATAGATAGTTAGACAGACAGACAGACAGACAGAGATAGATAGACAGACTGACAGAGAGACAGACAGAGAGACAGACAGAGATAGATAGACATACGGAGATAGATAAACGTACAGACAGACAGACAGACAGACAGACAGACAGATAGATAGATAGATAGATAGATAGATAGATAGATAGATAGATAGATAGATAGATAGATAGATAGATAGATAGATAGATAGACAGAGGTAGACAGACAGAGATAGATAGACAGAGAGACAGAGATAGACAGACAGACAGATATACATACATACAGGCATACAGACAGAGAGATAGACAGACAGACAGTACTCCCATTACTGTGTGATACGAGTTTTAACTCTCCGTTTGATGCATGATGAACTCTTAGAGCACCACCATGTGGAAGAAATGACCACACACTGATGTTTATATCTGATCAATGTAAGGTATATGTGTAGCTATAGTCTACAATAAAATAATATAGTACACAGTCAATGCAATGAGTAAATCAAAAAACGAAATGGAAGAACGAATAGATCAATATATATTAATGAACTAGAGTTCATCGGAAATCCTAGCCGTCAGTAGTCAGAGAGAACGATAGAGTGCAGGATGAGTCTCTAGAGGTCAGATCAGATAATGGCCGATAGAAGGCGCAGTTCGCAAAATCCACTCATTGTTTATTTCAAAATGACGGAAAACAGCGCGTCACCGGAGGATCCCTGGCTCAAAGTAAGGAAACATATTCAAATAAAGTCTGTCCGTTGATTTTAAAACAGTCACATCCTCCCAAATCGCCCCCGTGAAGTGTGTTTCTGTTTATCTGTGTAACGTTAGTTCTGCAGCGGTTGGTTTCCCTCTCTAACGTTAGCTCATCTGGCTAACGTTAGTCGTAAAGTTCAGCAAGTCAAAAGAACAATTACCCTGCTCCCCACATAGTCGTAGTCTCAAAATGCATTGTATTTAGCGGTGATTTAGACAACACATTACTACAGAAATGCTTCCGAAAACAGTTCTGCCTTTAAACGGGACTTGTTATGTTGTAAATGTTAGAATGGAAGCTATAACAGATGTGTACGAGTTGAATTCGCTAAGCTAACTGGTTTGATCGCTACATTGGCTGTTTCGAAACGTATTTAAATTGCCTCTATACAGAATTTTTGGACATCGAAGGCGCGTTCGAACGAACGAATCGACTCCTCAGAGAACGGGATTCGATTCAAGTGACAGATGATGTCCCAAAATACTGTCAAGACAGCAAATTAAATCTCACTAGTTCTCTTTGTCTGTGCCTCCACTGTATGTATGCTGCTGTTCCAGTGCATTATAACTTCCTGCCGCATTCATATGCAACTTATAAAATCATAAAATATGCCCTCAATTGCACCGACTGTAATGGCAGCTTAACAATATGACAGATATTGCTCAATCTGAGAGTTTGGAGACGCATTATGCATGTAGATTAAATGTCACTCTTTAAAGGGGTTATTTGGAACACATCACAGTGGGGAGTTAGAGGTGTCCTAGATAAAGGTAAGGCAGGACAGGTCAGGCTATGTTTGCATATGTGATTGTTTAGTCAGGCTGGCTTTGACTGTTCTTCTGCTTGTCTTTTTATATCACCCATCTCACCATGTCTCAGCAGACGGACGGTGCCTTCAGCGACAACGGCTTCGATCACAGTGAGTACCAGAGCTATAAACTATTACTATAAGTCTACACTAATGTGTTTTTTTCTCCAACTTATATTCCAAAGATGAAGGTTAGACATGCAGTTTTAAAAATATAATGAACCCATGGGCTGGACTCGACAAACGGAAACTACTTTGTGCTGTCAAATGTTGAAGTAACCAAACATTAATACTAGTGTTTACATTTATACTTGTATAAATTTCTATATCATTAGGTTTCTTTGCCGAGAGTGCTCGCAAAGGAAGTTTGGTGTCAAGAGCCAACAGCATCGGATCCACGAGTGCCTCTTCTGTACCAAACACAGGTAATACCCCAATCATCTAAAATCAAACATGGCCATTTTTTTATATAACCTTTGCTCTAAAATGTACTTTATGCAAGACTCTTCCCTGCTCCCTCTGATGCAAAAGAACCAAGTCCGTGGCCTATATTGTTTTCTTTTTCCATTATGTTACACTCTGACGCTGTACGTCACAATATAAAAGAAAACATGTTGATATCTGCGACATTAAAATTAGATGTCAAGATACAGTCTGCTAACACACGGTTCTTCCCTTTGGTTTAGATGATGAAGACAGTGATAACAGACATGAGACGCCCTATAAGGAGTCGTATAAAGACCGGAGGAGACAGGCACACACACAGGCAGAGCAGAAACGCAGAGATGCCATCAAGGTAAGAGAGAGAAGAACAAAAACAAAGACAGAAAATATAGTAGCTTACGTAAGCACAAAGGCACCTAAGAACTTGGAAGTGGTCGCAATAATGGATCACAAAAGCACAATAATTATTTGGGCATTTTTGCCAAATAGAAATACTTCGTAAGCATAGATCTGCACAATTTGTTTCCTGATAAAAATGGTGAATTGTTTACACTTATAAATGTTTTTTTAAAGCTCCAGGTGCTGTGCTTGTTTGTAGGGCTGCTCAATTTGCCCAAACACTTTGATTATAATATAGAAATATGGCAATAATAATCCAAGCTTTCATTTTGGTGGAAAAAATGACGCAGCGACCCCTTTAAATCTCTTCTGTTGACTAGAGCAGTTTGTAAGTGCTTTTCATTACAAATTTGGTGAAATCAGATGAGATCAGCGCAAGTTGTGTTCCCAAATACATGGTACAAGCAACCCAAAACATGCGGAGAGGAGTTCATGTGGAGCAGAGTTTACTGTGAACAGACTGGATTGTGAGCTGCTCATGTGTAAAAGAACACCGTGCCTTGTTCCTAGCGTTCTACTTCTGTCACTCAGAAGTGTCTGTACGGATCTCTGTCTCACAGAAAGGCTATGATGACCTGCAGTCTATAGTGCCTACATGCCAGCAGCAGTCTGACTTTGCCATGGCCACACAGAAGATGAGTAAAGCTACAGTCCTGCAAAAGAGTGAGAACCTTCATTATCTATTTATATTTCCTTGTCACATGCCTTTCACTCCGGAATGGAAAAGCTCAGCAGCTTGTGTGTGTGTGTTTGCAGCAATCGACTACATTCAGTTTCTCCACAAAGAAAAGAAGAAGCAGGAAGAGGATGTTTCCACACTTAGGAAGGAGGTGATGGCGCTGAAAATTATGAAAACGTGAGTGGGGGGTTATTGACACGTGGCCGGGACATTTTTAACTGCATAAGCAGACAAATGTAGTTCCACTTATTCTCCGGCGGGGTTGTTTTCGGCTTTATCTGACACTGTCACTCTTCTGCCAAGAAATAGATAACACCCCCCTTTAAGACCTATAAAAGGGAGGGAGGAAGAAAAGTCTCTTAAAGATACTAACGTGTCTTTAATGGTTTGTTTCAGGAACTATGAGCACATTGTGAAGGCCCATCAGAATAACCCTCAGCAGGGCAGCGAGCAGGTGTCAGACCAGGTGAAGTTCAGTGTGTTTCAGAGCATCATGGACTCTCTGTTCCAGTCCTTCAGTGCCTCAGTGTCAGTCAACAGCTTTCAGGAGCTCTCTGCCTGCGTCTTCAGCTGGATCGAGGAACACTGCAAGCCCCAGGTAGCACATACACATGCTCACGCATTTAAAGGAATAGTTGACCCAAAAATGAGAACTTATTTCATGTCATTTCAAACCTGTTTGAGTTGGTTGAACATAAATAAAGATATTATGAACAGTGCAGGTAATCAAATAGTTGATGGTCCTCATTGACTTCTGTAGTATTTCTTTTCCTATTATGGAAGTCAGTTGGAACAAACAACTTTTTCAAAATATCTTCTTTTGTGCTCAACTTAAGAATATAACATAAATAGGTTTGGAACAACATGAAGGTAAGTAAATGATGTTTTTACTCTGTTTCAACCCGATCAAATATTTTAGAACTTGAAAACTAGCAAATAATGTATATTCACAAAAAAAAATATATATGTTCAATTAGGGGTGCACGATAAATATCATCCGATAATTAATGCACATTTAGTCAGTAAAGCCGGTTCTCTAATCAGCGGTAAATTCCTTCAGGTGTGTGATTTCACATAGAGCAGCTGTTACTACACAGAGCTGTAACTAACTAGCTAACTAACTAGCTGCGCAAATAAACGCTGATAATGAACGTGGATTTGCGCAGCTAGTCAGTTAACAACAGCTCTGTGTAGTAACAGCTGCTCTATGTGAAATCACACACCTGAAGGAATTTACCGCTGATTAGAGAACCGGCTTTACTGACTAGATGTGCATTAATTATCGGATGATATTTATCGTGCACCCCTATATTCAATCAATTAACTAGACTAGAACCCTGGCTTTTCAAAAAAAAGTTGAGGTAAATTAAAATGTTTTTTTTTTTTGTTCTTGTGGTTGTTTTAACTCATTTTAAAGTTTGTTCAGTCTTATTTTAAATCGTAAGTATTTTTTGCAAGTTTTAAGTTTGCTAAGTGTCCTGGTTGAGAACTACTGTTTTAGAGGACGTTTACACACTTTTTTTATTTTATTTTTTAATCACATAGCAGATTGCCATTTTTCTTAACAGGAAAAATTCATTAAATGATCAAGTGTAAATGCCCCTTGCCAAAAGTTAGAAAGTGCTGATCAACTTAATGCGCAGGTAGCAACTGTTATGTTTTCCTATATCCAAAAAAAAAAGAAAGGTCATAGCATTTTGGGCACAAAATAGCCCTACACAGGCTTAGTTAAACACTGTAAACTCCCAGGCTGACTGTTTTTTCTTTATTGTTGACAGACGCTGAGAGAATTTGTGGTGACTGTGCTGCAGCAAGTGAATGGTCAGCTGTACTGAAGCTGTCTATCTGTATGTTTGTCTGTCTCTCAGGCTGATATCTCATTCAAGAACAGTCTCTCTTTCTCTCTCTCTCACACACACACACACACACACTATGCAGCAGGGTATCAGCACACTAATGGACTGGGGTGCATTACAAGAACTCTAAAGAAATGAAGTAGTGCTTACTCAAGTATTGACTGACAGTGTTTATGGCAGTGATTCAAAAATCAACAATGTTGAAATGCATTATTCTGATCAGTCATTTTCTAATAATTTGGAAGGTAATAATCTGATCTAAGATGTTTGCCATTGCATATTGTTTCCTCACACACTTTCAGCTGGTTTAGAAATTAAAGAAGGTGTTAGTTCTAGGGGTGCGCCGATCACAATCGGCCGATAATCACTTTGGGATGATTGATCGGCGATCTCTAAAAAGGCTGATCTCATAAAACTGATCTCAAGCTGATGACGCGCCTGCCGTGAGAGGTTTGGCATGACACCATCTCAGTCCAGCGTGAGTTAAATAATTATAGTACTTTAAGTGAGGTACAATTCATATTTCTTCATTAAATAACTGAAAGTAATTTGTAAAAGTTTCTGTGAGACATAATTTCACAAACAGCGTGAGTGAATCACTGCGTGTGCTCCCTCTTTCTCAAAATGCAAATGCCTTAATCACATCAGGTCTGCTCTCTAAGTGAGCTGCACAGCTGACACAGGAATTGAAAAACTAAATTGCATTTTTTTCTTTTTAATTCTTGCCAGTGTTTAAACCATTCAACGTTCACGTGCTTTCCTGAAGACAGTGCGCTCATGCACACTTACAGTGCACACACATAATAATGCCAGGTTCACATTAGTACGTTTGCAGTGTGTATTTTTACCGCGCTCATGTTAATGGATGAAAGCGTTCACACTGCACACATGGTTGCGGTCTGGCAGAGCGTTTGCAGCAGTACAGAGATAGTTTCTGCACCGAGTCTATTTTTTGCTATGCTGAATTAAAGTAACAGTGCATTGTTTGCGAAAATGTGAACATGCACTAACACAAAAATGTAGTAATTACATCTTAAATGCATATGATTAAAGTCTGCTGTGCTTCACAGTCAACACATAGGCTATGGTTTTTAGACTAGGTTTAAAGGAAAAGAGCACTTTTAGATAAAAAAGGCAATAATTTCTTTAAAGTTCTTTATGAACTGCAGGATTGCTTGTAATAAAGATTAAAATGCAAAAGAAAGGCAGTAGAGCTGATTGTTTCTGTCAATGGTTTTAATTTAGAATGTTTGTGATAACTTAAGAAAAGTAGTTGAAATGTTTTGTTTTAGCGACATAATATATAAATCTAGAAGTAAATGCAAAAGTAAGAAGCATTGAATAATTAATGAAAGATTGTATTACTGTACTGTGTAAAAAAAAAAAGAAAAAAGAATCACAATGTTGAAAAAGCATTTTAAGAAAACAATTTTGGATTTAAAATCAAAAGAATGGATAAATGTTGTGTTTGTGGTAAACAGCCGTGGATCAGACTCCTGTGTGAAAGCTCAGTCCGTGCTGCTTCTGTACCACACATGGACTACATACACACTGCAAACAGAGCATGTGTGGACCTCACATACAGCTCATTAAATCAGGCTTGTGCAACAACTAACACGACTGTAAAAACAAATATACATTGCATGATCAAACATTTTGGTGAGATAAATATATATTTTAGAAAAATGCCCCCCCTCCACCTCCAAATAAAAAAATAAATACAAATCTTCCCACAAGAGTCAAATAAGAGAGGTATTGATTTTCAAATATGAAATTCAGGCCCTGAATAAATGTCTAAAAATCTTGATTGGATCAATCGCAATAAATAAATCTACATGATAACAAAAATGTTGATCGGAGCACCCTTAGTTAGTTCTGTTTAGTTGTTGTTGTCGAAACACACCTCAGTCCTGAAGTTGAATCATTTCTTTGTTTAGTCTAAACCCAGAAGAGTTTCATCAGTATTCATATTTTCAAGAGTCTGCAGTTGTGATGCTAAGATAAAATATCATACTGACAAACACAAATAAAATAGAGAATACTCAGCTGGAAGACAACTTCACACCCCACACATACTGAGGTGAAATTATAAACCAGTCAGCTGCCTTTGAATGATTAAGCTTGGTGTGTTGCATTCAGTTATCTTTACCTCATGTTCAAATCATTTTCCAAAGCACAACTACATTTTCACCTTTGTGAACTGCCTAGTGCTGGAAAGGGGAGCCGAGAGGTCTGGTTGCACTGTGATGCATCAGCTGTCTGGCATGTTTTAATGTAATTAAAGTTAGGCAATGCTGAGCCATCTTAGTTCCTCTTTGTCATTGTGATGCTGTGACCAAAGATTGCAGTGTCTACGCACAAATAATGGAAGATAAACCTCTTTTTTGTCATGTTATGTCAGCTTTTCTTCAGCTTTGTGTAGCACAATAATGTTTTATTCTACATTTATGATAATGGTTTAAGCTCTTGTGATCAGTATGTTTTGTGGTGCATAAGCCATCGATGAAGACACGGTCGCATCCGTGCGTGGTAGCAGCTTCACATGGTGTGACCGCCCAATTCTATTTATATTTTCAATGAATGTTAATTAAGGCGTAATGAAAATTCGAAGTCTACTCAGGACACAGCTTTTTAGGTATTGAGATCTTTGTTTTGTTAATAACAGATGATTGTACAATCAACTGTTTGACCTGTGCTGGAATAAGGGACGTCTTTACAGGTTACAAGCCATACAGTGGAGCGAATGCCAGCTCACAGAGACGAGCCTACGTCGTGCTGAACTACTTTACTAGACTCTGTGCTTTTGCGTTTCTGACTTCAACGGAAGAATCTGGTGGAAATATTTTTGTATCAGTATAATTTTTTTAATTGAAAAATAAACAATGTTCAAACTTTTTTACAGCTTGTTTGTT
The DNA here is from genome assembly GCF_963082965.1 of Carassius carassius. Taxonomy (NCBI): domain Eukaryota; kingdom Metazoa; phylum Chordata; class Actinopteri; order Cypriniformes; family Cyprinidae; genus Carassius; species Carassius carassius. The sequence continues at coordinate 36,099,868 of NC_081755.1, read as the reverse complement.
CGTTCTTTCTTTCTTTCTTTCTCAACAGAACTTTTATAAATAGGATTGGTTTTTAACAAAACAGTTGTCTCAGTGTCCCAGAATACTCTACATTACTTTCCAACCTTTCCAAAGGTCTGGTGTCCCAGCAATGATCTGAATTTAATCAGGGAGTCCTCCATCAGATGTTGGGCATTGTCACTTTATGGTCCTCATCAGTTTCAATTCCAGCCTCCTCCTGATTTCAAAGGAGAGAAAAGAAAGTTTTTCATTTGCCAGTTTACAAATACATTATACTGTAAGCAGGGTTTTCAAAAACAATGCCTGTGATACCCCAAGGGTTTGTGAAGGAACTGTGCGAGGTTTTTAAAGAAATAGTTCAACCAACAATGAAAGTTCTGTCAATAATTACTCAACCTCATGTCATTCCAAAGCTTTCGTTCATCTTCAGAACACAAAGATATTTCTGATGAAATCTGAGAGCTTTCTGACCCTGCATACACACTAATGGAACATGGAGTATTTTCATGGTCTGTTTCTGGCACTTGAACGTGTCAGTTGCCTTGCTGTCTATGCAGGGTCCGAAAGCTCTCGAATTTAATCAAAAAATATCTTAATTTGTGTTCTGAAGATGAACAAAGGCCTTATGGGTTTGGAACGGCATTAGGGCGAGTTAATATTGACAGAATTGTACATTTTGGATGAACTATCTCTTAATATTATCCAACATAAAAAGATTCCATCTCTGTATTAGGGTAAAATAAAAGCTTGAGCATTTGAACGTTAAAAAGTAATTTACAACCGTAATATATTTCTTCATTTTTGTGATTGGCGTGTAAACGAGTTAAAGATTCATGATTTTATCTATTTACTTGCATGCCATGTGATCTATAACTGACATCAGAGAATCGTGAACAAGCAAACATGTATCTGAAATATTCATGTCAAATCTCAGAGGGGTACTTCAAGTAAATTTGTTACAAAAAAGTTTGGAAACCCATTTTGAGGGAATGACTCACCAGAAACTGTTTCTTGCTCTTTGGGTACCCCTCCAAAATAGCTCCAACCATATCGGTAACCTGGCAGGTAAACAGACATAAATTACCTAAAAGCCATGCTTGGAGATTCATGTTATGATACATAAGACTTAATATATATCTAATAATCTGTATAATGTAAGTTATGTAGCATTATATCACAGGCATCATTTGTTATGTCAGTTGACCACTGGCTGTGATAGTAAAGACCATAATGTGCAGTTTCCATTCGTACATAAATAAACCATGGTGTTGAGGACACAAAGGTAAATATGAAATGAATGCACTTTCATAAAGGCACGCCTTATGGCTGTATCATTAAAAACTAGCTGACATTTTGTCTCCTGGGTAGAATCTGAAGCCGTGTGAATAAATATTTTTTACAGCTCATTACCATTCTCTTCCTCTTCCTCCACTCCTTCACATAAGTCTCTCTCTCCTTGTAAACCTGAGGGGCAAGAAATACATTTGTCAGCAACATAAACAAGCATAATATACTGTTGACTGCCCTAGGACAGACACATTATCTGTACAAACTTCACCTAATGAATCAAACGTATTCCAGAGATGCTAGAAGGCTTTAAATTAGTATTTTTGCACTGCTTACAAAAAAAGCTATTTAATGTGCAGTGCTCCAGAATAAGAATGGCCCAGGGCTAGTGTGGGAGAGATTCAGGCCTATTTGCACTTACTCAACACTATATTTTGTGTTTATTGACCAGCTGATACTGTAAACACTGACACTTGGTTTCTAACCTTCTGCTTCTCTTCAGGGGTCACATGGTTTGTAGCGGTCTTGATCTTATCCAGCCTCTCTCTGTACCCAGAGCACTCCGCCTGCAGCTCCTGGATCTGGGCTTCCATCTCTGCTGTGGTTAATGAGCTGCTCAGCTCCTTCAGTTCTGAGGGCAAAACCATGATCTTTCTATCAAATACAAGTTCAAACCGAATGTCTTTTCCCAGCAGCGCACGTTGAGTGCACACCTGTATCCAGCTGCCTGCAGCTCTGTGAGATGGTCTGTACTTCAGCACTTAGTTCTGCGACACGAGCATCCATCTCCTTCAGTTCAGCATCACTCACATCCGCAAACTGAGACTGAGGGGTTAGACAAGACATCTGTCAGGCTGATTACCCAACGCCACTTCTCTTCATATTAACAGCAATCTGTCTCCATCCTAATTAGACCAACCTGATCTGCAAAGTAGATCTTCTGTTTTCCATAGACTTTCTCTTGAATCTGTCCCTGCTGGGCCAGCTGCTCCATTGCTTTGACCACAGCCTGGGAAAATAAAGGCGTTTAATATCACAAAATCAAATAACGTAATACCCTCTGTATACAAACTGTAATTTTAACTTATCACATTTAACAAGAGCGCTTGTATTATCACACACTACTGAACAGATGTCATCAAAGCAGAGCGTTTTAAATCTGTCATGTAACGTTACGTTAATGTTGTTTTTACCGTTTTACCGAGACCACACTGCTTCTGTAGGTTTGTAAAGACATCCTGAGCACTATAGGGTCTATTTTTCTCATTCAGGTAGGCAAGGATCTGTGCGACGCCTGTGTGGGAGACAAAGACGGAGATCCGATGCAGTAACGTTACAGCGGAGTATTGTATTGTGGCGTTGTGCTGTAACGTTACCATTTATAAAAATCACTTCAAAAAGAAGGCAAAAAATGTTCAGAAGTGTAAGTATGAGAAGCATCGCGTACCAGCACTGTCTTTTTTGCTCATTGTTTACTCGGTCTAGATCACAGACTGTATGAAAACAGCGAGCTGCACTTTTCTGCTGTTTACCTCAAGTAGCTTTCGCGCGCCGAGTTGAATTGTGGGAGTACCGGTGACGACGACACGTATGTCATCTTGAAGACGTCAACTCGATGGTCTGTGTCGGATCTTCTGGTTACTAGTGTGTGTGTGTAAAACATTTTGTCATTATACTGTAATCTACACATTATGTATAATGTATATAAACGTCTCATTAGTTTATCAATTTAAAAGTCACAGTTAAAATGCCCTTCTGCATCTTTAGCTTTTGTTGTTGCTTTTTAGACAACATATAATTACTTAAAATTAGTATACAGTATTATTATTCTACTGCTAAACATTTAATGCAGGTTTTTTTAATTATCCAAACGGTTTATAATATTTCTAAATGATTTAAAACAACTTTCCAATTTCATGTAAAAATGTTAATTTGTACATTACTTAAAAATAATTTGCCGTAGAAGTAGAGCTACTTAAGATTAACCATGTTCACGGTTTAAATTTTTATTATAATTGCATTGCCTTCCACAACATATTTCTTTTTTCATCTTACTAAAATGTGTTATTTCTGTTAATATCAGTCATTGTTATTGCAGATTATTTTGGTCACAAAACTAAATTAAATGTATCCAATAGGGCTAACTAATAGAAGAAAAATCACATTTGTTACTTAAAGAATACATTCATTCATCTCTTTATTGTCTTACACATCAAAAGTTATCAAAAAACAATTACAGAGAATGGAAGAGTGAAATAGTTCTGTACAGAAATAAAAATCACTGCAGTATCCAGCTACAGAAAGACTCCTGTAAAATGCTCACACAAATAAAGAAAAGATGAGTGATTCTGTATTTTGCATTGGCCTCAACATGGCAGCCTGCCAACTGATTTCTGTTTAAAGCACTAACATCAATACAACACCAATAGATGATGCTGGGCATAATCTTCCTCCAGTATATTAACCACCACTTCATTGTCCAATTTGAATTGCTGGTGATTTTTGCTGAAATTTACCACAAAAAGGTGATTGGCTAAAATGGCCAGGGAATTTTTGCATTGAAAAGTAATCACACTGACACACTTACAAACAGAGATCTTTGTCATGCTTTTTTCAAAAGAAATATTGATAATCTATCAAACCAAATGAATCATTAAAGAGTGTGTCCGTATAATTAGTTAAGTATTTTTAATAATAGTATGAAAAAGTAAAAAGGGAAAAATTAAAAGGCTTTCCAATCTATGAACCTACAATGCATTACACTTCAATGTCAACGCCTAAATAATAATAAAAATAATAATAAATCAAATCTTTTTTAACACAGCAATCCAAAAAAAATCATCAGCAATTAGGGCTCACAACCAAACAAAAACAAAACAGGAAAACAATAAGGAAAAAAAAGAGAGGGGCATTGAATAAAATTTGTGAAAAGTGGTCAAATATGCTACACTCCAATAAACAGCACTGTTCTTCTAACCTTACTCATGTTGGCTGGGTAAAGTAAGACTTGTGACTTTGAAATGTAATAAACAAACTGGAACAGCAGGAAGTGACAGACTGTGAATACACATGAGAAAGATAAGATGCTTCCTTATAATTCCTAAACGCTCCATTACCTTCAATTAAAATGAGAAAACCAATGTATGCTTAGAAAATAGAAAACACTTCACTGGTCTCTGGTAACAGAATGCCTTTTTATCGCTACTGCAGTTTTCCGGTACGTTTCCTACTCTCCAGCATACACAATAATGAAAGCTTAAAGCCAGCAATGATGGTCTCATTAGCATTAGGTCAGAAACAGAAACAGTTCACTTGGGAAAAGTGCAGTGAAACAAACAATGCTCAGCATCTACTAAAGAAACAGCTAATTCCACTCATTTAATTCCACCAGCTTCATCATACCACAAGAAAGGAAGTAAGAAAGGTGTTTTCTCAAATCCTTTGTGCTTTAGTATTGTACTGAATGCAAGACTTTGCCCTAAATCTCATACCAGACCAGACCAGATGAGAAGAGAGGATGCAGAGATCTACTGTTTTTCTGCTGCTACCTGTATAAAAGTTCCTGCATAAAGTCAGAACGGTTAAAGGTGTGTTTGAAGAGAGGAGGCGGTGTACAAAGAGGTGGCAGTTACAGCCGAATGTCTTGTTTGAGGTAGAGTCATTACAAACTAGATCAATGTACTGCCATATTATCCAGATGAGCAGCATTGCTGAGCTGTTAAACAAGTTGGTATTGTTTGATTTTAATTGTTTTTTAATTTGACTAATGAACAGACAAAGAACATCCATCTGAAAAACAATATACTGTAGTTTTCCCTATTTTTACAACATAGGTCTTTAAAAATGTATAGGAAAGAGCTACTGTCATTTATTAACATGTGCTTTTCAAGTAATGCAGAAAAAAATCCAGCCAGTATGAACTTAAATGTAAATATCATTGTGAGAGAAACATCTTCCAAAAAACTGTCTCAACTACTAATTTTGTTACTAATGTAATTAATTATATTACTCCTGATTTAAGAAATTTTCATCGCCATCAGATAGACATGATGAAAAATCATGTGCAGTTACCACATAAAGAAATAAACAAATGGGGGGAAAACAGGTGCAAACAAGGTGAATTCAAGTTATTTGGGACATTTTCCCCAGTCGTTTCAATGACAGAAAACATCTCAATTGACCTGAATTCACCCCTATAAGGAAAAATGAGAACCTGACTGATCTTTATCACTCTGTGACCTTAAGTAAAGTTCACTCTTAAAGTGATAGGCCACTCAAAAAATAAAATTGTCATCATTTACTCAGCCCTTGTTTTTCTTCTGTGGAATGTTGGTAACCGAACAGTTTTAGTTGCCATTGACTTCCATTGTATGGACAAAAAACACCGAGACATTTCTTAAAATATCTTCTTGTATGTGCTACAGAAGAAAGAATGTACATACAGGATTAGAAATGGCATGAGTGTGAGTAAATGATGACAGAATTTAGATTTTTGGGTGAACTACCCCTTTAAAAACAAGAGATGAGGTTGTGGCCTTAAACATGTAACTGCTACTTCATCAGACTCCTCTGACTGTAGATTGCTTTATTACAGGCGTCTTCATTTCATTTCTGTACACCTTAAGGGTCTTGACTTTGCACTGATGATGGAATGTCTGATTTGGTCCTGTGTGTTATTATTGAAGACACAAACAATCCAGCCATTGATGTGAAAGATCTAGAAGACTCGGATGTGGGAAAAACATCTGGTATTGGTTTTGCTGGTTTCTAAAAAGTTAAAGAGATATTGGATCTTTTTACATGTTTTATGATTGTTGTCCTATTGCTTAGCCTACAAAGTAAATCGGAGTCTTTTCACACACACGAATGAGAGAGGACACAGAAACTCACAGAGCAGAAACAGAGAAGATTCAAACTACAAACAAGATTACTTCACAGTGATATCAACTGCAGCCAGTGAAGGGAAACCTGGCAGGTGAATCTAATATGACATTAATAGTGCAAAACAAACACACTCTCTCTCCGTTGACTCACTCGAAGTATAGAATAAATCGAAAGCATCTCAGTAGACATTCAAACCAACACTGCAAACTTCTACTTGGATCAAGGTGCGAGGGACACTAGGAGCAGACAGACGGAGAGAGGATCTGCAAGATGGGCTCACTGTGGCTTCCCCAGCAAGTTGGACAGGAAACTGGATCCATGGGTTCTGTTTTGGCCCCCCTGCCCCCCTCCAAAGGGATCCAACTGGTTCAGCTCGGACTGATCCAACATCTCAAAGTCCTCGCCATCAAAGTCCAGATCTGTGTCTAACTCCGAGCTTGACTGCTTTCTGTATCCCCTCGGAGCAGCTCCTGCCCGTGGACCGCTCTCTCTCCGAGGACCCTGCGGTGGGCGGGGCTGCATGGCTCCTGCTATGGCTGCCTGGATCATGTTGCTGGCGATGACCCCTGCCAGGTTACTAGTGAGGTCAGAGGTAGTATTTAGGGATCCAAGGGAGATCTCGGGGTCGAAGTCTTCCTGATCAGAGTCCATCTGGGTGTCCAGGTCCAGCAGGGCGGAGGTAGAGCTGCGAGGACCAGAGAGCGCAGCTGAGTTGAGACTGGGCAGCCCGAGGCTGGCATCATCATCGTCTTCCATCAGGGTGGCATCTGGGTTGATGGAGGGGAAGTCTGGAAGCCCACAGGCAAATGATTCTTCTGGATCACTGTGTCTGTCTAGATCTATTAAGGGAAAAAAATAAAGATTAAGATATTATAGCATGAATTGTCAGTATCCATTACTCCAGTCTTCAGTGTCACATGAACCTTCAGAAATCATTCTGATATACCAAAACATTTCTTACTGGTCACAAACTTTTAAACAATATTGTATCAAAAACAGAATTCATGCATACAGTAATTTAATTTTGGAATTGATTCTGATATTTAGTTTTAATTAATTTGTTTTTTCAACTTACTGATACACAAACATAATAGCCTTTAACCTTGAAAATAAAATATCTATATATACAAATTAAAAACAATTATTTTCATTAGATGTGTACACTCGCATATATTCTATGAATAAGGAAATATTTAATTAATTTTTACTTGATCGTTGCACCATATAAGTCATAAGGTTTTCTTTCAAATATTATAACGGTTTTTCAATACTGTATGAAACCAACGTGAATACAAATTGCACATTTCTAAGGATATGTTGTGTTTTATTTTCTTTCTTCCTTTTCATTACTGTAGACAATCTTGTCATTGACTCGCATACAAAGACTGAAAAAAAGACGTCAAGGTGTCTTACCCTCAGAGCCATCTGTGAGGGGTGTGTGGCCCCTGGAGAGGTTAAAGGTGCCGTTATCCATGAATGAAACCTCAGCATCCGAGTGCTCGGAGTCAGTCAGTGCCAGTTCTTCAGCAACAGTTGCTTCATCAAACTACAGGGGCAGAATATTTAGAGAAGTGTGAGTGTATTAGAAAAAACAATGATCTTCCAATTTGCTTTTTTTTACTATCATGAACCCCTGCAGACCCCCTAACCTCATGAGCATGCAGCTGCTCTAAATCCCTGTTATAAATAACCCTGTTTCTGGGCTCACCGTTGGGCAGAATGCAGCCAGTTCTTCTTCGCTGTCACTTGCGTCATCTGAGGTCCCGCTTCTGAAGGGCTTACGAAGAACTGCAAACACATAAGGGTAAACATTAGTTTGGTTTATCAAAACTTCTGAGAACTGTAACATACAGTGAAAGATAGCTACAAGAGACATCAACTGGTCATGTTCACAAATGCTTATTGCAATAGGTAAATGTCAAATACAATTGAGAAACTGAGTCGAAGTAATTCAAAGTTTCTGTACAACATTCAGTATAACCTTACGTGTTGATTCATTCTTCAGCTAAAATCATCATTTTGTTCTACTGTCAAACAAGATACTGCACATCACAGAGATGCTATTGTATGCAACAGACCCTAGTCAGGTTAGATGCCATTTGAATATTGAATGTCTTCATGTCTATAAAATATATATCCACAGACACCAAGAAAGGTTGTTTTGCACAGATTAGTAGAATAAGAGCTAAATTACAGGGAGAAGACTGTGGTTTGGTGCTTAAATGGCAGAACATTTGGCTAGGAATCCACATTTTGTTTCCCCATGCATGCAGATTTTGCATTGTGTGTTCAAATTTTACATGCAACTTCACTGTGTTGACCAACAGAAAGCTGCTTGGTTTGAAAGACTAATAATGTGTTAGCTGTGCATCACTACATTATTGAAATGGACCTTTATGCCCACAATTTTATCTTCAGATATAGTCCTTAAAATACAACTCTAAAAATGCTAAATTTGTCTTCAGCTTAACATCAGTTTTATGGGACTCTCACTGTAAAGATCTACAGCCCCCTTCATCAAATCTTGCCCTGGAGATCCAATGCACTGCAGAGTTTAGCTCCAACCCTGATCAAAGTCATCTGCCTTTGATTTTCTAATGATCCCAAAGACATTGAATGGCATTGATTAGTATGTTCAGGTGTGTTTGATTAGGGTTAGAGCTAAACTCTGCAAGAAAGTGGATCTCGAGGTCCAGATTTGAGGATCCCTGATCTACAGTTTACTTACACTGGTTGTCTATAGGCTTTGACATCATATATCCTTTGGCGCTGAAGTCCAGCCACTGCAGGGCTGGCTCCAGCTTCACACATGCACGCTGCCACAGCCGATAATACAGAGCCAATGGGCACAGCAACACACCCAGCACTGAGGGACAGGAAAAGAAAGAAAGTGAATATTTTGCAGTTGTTAAGGCTCTGGAGAGGATGAGCAAGCCCTGAAGGATTACTGCTACTCACAAGCCATGTATGACAGCACCAGTCCAGGGATGTAGCGCCCCACCATGGCCACTGACGTGAACAGGCCACAAACCAGTATACAAAACTGTAAAACAATGGAGTTTCATCATTTGATAAATGTTTAGCATTACAACAATATAATAATTCAACTTCATAAAGCAGTCATAAAAGCCATAATAATAATGAAAGGACTTCAATGACACAAATGCACAACTAAATGCATTGTGGTTGGTCACTTTACATGTTGCTCAGAAAATCTCTTCCTTCTAAGTGAGCCAGGAAAAAATTAGCAAACTGGACCAAACTATTTTAAGCAAGTCAAAAGTCTGGCTACGCACACAATATAGGGCTTATAACATCCCCATGCAATTGTCACAAAGTTTCTGGTTTGGACGTATTCTCACCTTGCCTGGATTTTTCCGTTTGAACTGCACAATATCTGTTGCACAGGAAGAGCCCATAACCCAAACTTCAGCCAGGTGGTGGCATAATTCAGGCACGCTCAAAGTCCCAGGCTGCACCAGACCCCAGCTGAGAGCCAATCAGAGAAAAGCAGAGAGAATTAATAAATAACAACTCAAGCCTCACACCACTAGAAAAACCTGAAAAAGAATAAACAAATTGACGTTACCTTTCATTCTCGCTCTCATCTTGCCTTTTAACTGTAAAACAAAATCAAACAATGTCAGGTACATGTGTGATTATTACAAGACTTTTTTTTTTTACCATTTGCTTCATTACATTTTCACTTCCATCAGAAATATGAATATTTCGACAGGTTTTATGAGTGCAACACTGACTTTTAAATTAGTATCTTGTTTTAATTCTTTTAAAGACTTCCCGGAATGGAGATCAAATGCTAATAAGCCACTGTGTAACAGCTACATGCAAAATATTGATTCAGGTCGATACTGTTCTCCTCCCAGAAATGCACTAGAAGGAACTGTCAATTTCATAACCTGATAGGAGCTGAGTGAATGGGCAGGGAGAAAATTAAACTTGAGTGGGTCACAGCACAAGGAACACTGAGATATTAATCACAGCCAATATGATTAATATTAAAATGATAAACAGATGGAAGAAAGATGAGGTCTTATAGGTAGTAGCTGTAGACAGGCAACAGAGGAAGGTTAGTTGTACCTCTGATCTTCGGCCAGATCTTATTCCTCCAAGTGTCGACACAAACTGCCAGAGCCAGACCTGATGCCAGCAGAAAGAGCAACCTCAAGGAGCTCAGAGCAAAAAACCTGAGAAGAGATCAGAAAGACTGTAGTCCATTCTTATACTCATTCAAAAAATTTTCATCACGAAAAAACATTGAATAAAGGCTTTTTTTTTTTTTTTTATCATTTTTGTGAAATGTCTTGAATCATCGTTTTTTTTTTTATGCATTACAATGTGTGCTTTATACTGCAACAGCAGCTCTACTGTGGATCCTCTGACCAAAACCTTGTGTTGGCACCCATCACGCATTTATCATCCTGAATGTATGAGGAAACCTTTGTTACACAGGTGTTTCCAGCCCCAGTGTCTTCCTGTGCAAATCTCAGAGACAGCGTGTGCTGCACAAGCAGTAGTGATTTCCGACAGTTTCGCTGCGTGGCTAATTACTGCCATGTGCTACAGTACTTGAACAAAAGGTGAGCCGCCACTGAGACAAGGCTGAATTCTGCTGAGCTCTCGGTGTGGAACCAGACAGCGAATGCTGTTTAATGACTGGATCAAACAGCATTCCCACATGACCTGTCATATCCACAATAACCAAACTTGAGTGGAGAGTTTAAATGTTGTGAGATGGTGGTGAGACTTTATTTCTGAATGAATGGCTTGGGTTTTGGTTAAAAAATGATAAATAGACTCCTTTACAAGCACAGAAATACCATGTATTACCAATTTGTACCACAACTGTAAGACCAGGCCCAACAAACCGCTTTGGGAATATGACGCGTTAGTTTTAATTTTTTGTTCAATTTTATCAAATACAAAATAATATTATATATATAGCAAATATTATATATACAATATATTGATTGTAAATCCTTTAAAAAAGTTCATATTAAATATTAATAACATCATGATTCATATATTACTAATATAGTGATAAAATATTAATATTATAGTGTGTGTGTGTGTGTGTGGTAGGGTCTCTCATATGCAGTTATCTACTGTCTACATTAATAACTGACAGTAGGAGGTGGAAGACAACATGCAGGCCACAGAAATCCAGTGCAAACTGAACTCTGCTTAACAGGCCTTAGTCAAACATGGCACCTAATACAAAATAAAACGTTATTGTTCTGTCAATCGCAAAGTTATTCACAAAAACACAACGTGTGTGCACTCAGCATTGTTTTAACAGTTGCACCAGTACAGCCAGAGCCCACTGTCTAAATATAGGCACTATAACAGCCTGACCATCTGTTGCTCATCACGAATTAAAGGAGCAAAATTCTAGAACATGTCGACACGTATGCATCCAGATAAAACAAGAAAGGCTTATACACGATCCTCAAATATGTTCATGAATAATGTAAACGTTTCAGCTGAAAGCACTAACGTTAGGTTGTAAACAGAGCCCGAGTGGAGATAACGTGAACGTTAAATCCATGGAGATAAAGCTCATCCACTCACCAGAACAGGACATTGGCGGCCGTGTACAGCAGGGCGCTGTGAAAGGGTCTCTCCCACAATAAAACAGACTGCAGATAGGCTAGCAGGCGCTCGTGCGGTCCCAGCCGCTCCAGCAGCATCGCTTTCACGGCGCGGAGCTGCCCTTGACTCTCGCCGGAGCACGAGCCGCTGCGGAGGACGACGCGAGAGCGCAGCTGCCCCGCAAAACCGCTCCCTTCAGCCGCGTCTTCCGCTCCAGCCATACTTACGCGTCTGGGAAAACGTGACAGCAAAAATAGCAACACAATCTAGAATATCGGAGTGCTGAAAATACACCCCGTGCTTTAGAAACGATCTGGATCTATGTATCGCTAGCTAGCTTTAGCCTGAAGCCGCTCAGGGCAGAACAGCAGAAGGCAGACCTCGCGCGAGGCTGCCACCGTGCATACAAAGCAAATGTGAAATAAACCCCATTTTTGGGGTCTGGTTTGCTATATTTAAGTGTCAGCACAGGTTCTTTTTTATGTTGTCACGTCACCGTGCTGCTGTCATGTCCAGTCGTTGTTTTAGTTGCTAGAGCAACAGCGCGAGCTGCGGAGGACGGACTTGATCTGGCCAATGAGCTCAGGATTACAGTCAGAGCTGGAGAACAACAAACAACACCTCTCTCTCTAGAGATGAGAACAACAACCGACAACAACAGCCAACAGCTCTCTCTCCGGATGAGAACAACAACCAACAACAACAACTAACACCTCTCTCTTCAGATGAGAACAACAACAACCAACACCTCTCTCTTCAGATGAGAACAACAACCAACAGTTCTCTCTTCAGATGAGAACAACAACCAGCAACAACTAACACCTCTCTCTTCGGATGAGAACAACAACAACCAACACCTCTCTCTTCAGATGAGAACAACAACCGACAACAACAGCCAACAGCTCTCTCTTCGGATGAGAACAACAACCAACAACAACAACTAACACCTCTCTCTTCGGATGAGAACAACAACCAACAACAACAACTAACACCTCTCTCTTCAGATGAGAACAACAACCAACAACAACTAACACCTCTCTCTTCAGATGAGAACAACAACCAACAACAACAACAACCAACACCTCTCTCTTCAGATGAGAACAACTTTAACAATCTCCCAGACTACATGTTTGTTTCTTATTAAAGGTTGTCACAAGCGTAAACTCTACTAATAAATCAAATGGTGTCATTTGGATGAGGTTTGATAGGAAGATTTAGATTTTACAGTATGGTTTATAAAACCATAATTAAGTAATAAAAGCCCAAATATCGTTCATAATTATTATTTATATAAAAGAAATACTAAATATATTGTGGATTTTATTTTAGAGGTTTATGCATTATAATTGAGTGCAGCGGTGCCCACATTTTTCACTATGAAGGACAAAAGTTTTACTTGATTCAGGGACGAGGGCCAACAGTGAATGTTACATTATATCAAAATTAAAATTTCATTTAAAAAAGAGATCAAATTTCCTCCCAGTGCTATCTACATTTTAAGGCAAGCATAAAAAAATGTATTAAATTAGAAATTAAGATATGCTCCAATCACACACACACACACAGACATATACATACAGATTATTTTCTTATTCTCTCAACAAAAAAATGGGTCTGTTTGCATAATGTAATCATATAAATAAATGATATAAATGAATAAATGTGTATTAAAAAATATTTAAAATATTGTGATATTTCGGAATCATCGGCATCAAAACGTTTGAAAACCCTTCATATCAAAGTAAATGGTAGAACTTTTTCTACTTTTCACACTATTACAAAATATTAAATTAAGGCAATAAATAAAATAAAAATGTTGCTATACACTGAGAAATTTAACTAATAACATTTTTTTTATTTTAAACCTGATCTGAATTTCTTTAATAACTTAGATCAAATGTCCTCTGTTTGCTCAACTGACGCGCAGCTTTAACGTTCTATAACGTTAACGCATACGTCCTACGTCATGAATTACGTGATTGATGCTCTCTGTCTGTTCTTTCTACTCGTTCGTGTATTTTTTTCCCCCCACTAATTTCGATAAAGAGTTATTTGAGTACATTTTCAGCAAGTATCGATCGGTTCATGTTTGCTGGCGAGGGCCTACGTCTACGCATGCGCAGTGCGCACCCGTTCCGTTGGGCCGTTGCTGTTGGAGCGGGAATCCGCATAGTGGGTGACTGACAGCGGCACATCTCTCACCTTTACTGGTCCTACAGCTGAAATAACAGCACAGCATGCCTCGAGAAATCATCACCCTGCAGCTCGGACAGTGCGGGAATCAGAGTGAGCCATTCGCTGTGTATTACGCTCTGTTTGATAGTCTCTAACGTTACATAAAAAGTTAGCTATCTAGCTAACGTTAGCTATCATCACACTGGATAGCTTTGAAATGACACAGTATATAAAGTCCATATGATTTTGGTTGTTTATTGGAGATTTTCGTCAGCAAGAAGCCAAAAACGTATTCACTAGTTTCCACTTATTGACTAATCTTAATTTTTGTTTTGCAAATTAGTAAGGATAATTATTTAATACTGTCAGTTGGAGATAACTGTAATGAATCAAATTGTAATGTAACCAACCTGACCGTCTAACTTTGTGGGTTTATGTATGCACATGATTCTAAACGCTGCTTTGTATTATTTACAGTCATGTTTGCCAGTTTTAGCTAGATGAATTTGCATTGTCTTTATTTTTTACTAAAGAAGAGGTTCATGTAAGTTACTCTGTGAGTCTCATGTGAGCTGAGACTGTGTCAGACTTGGTCACTGAAGGCAAGATATGATTTCTGTCAAATATGTGGTATAAACAATAGCCATTACATTAATATCCTTAAATCACATCATTATATATTGACATGACAGTAGTTTACAGCCTTTTCACAAGTGTTGTTAAGAATCCAGCATTAATGGACTGAATGGTGTGCTTTTCCTCTCTCTGTTCAGTTGGTTTTGAGTTTTGGAAGCAGCTGTGTGCGGAGCATGGCATCAGCCCGGAGGGCATCGTCGAAGAGTTCGCCACTGAGGGTACAGACCGGAAAGATGTCTTCTTCTATCAGGTACACAAATATAGACCAGTAACTTAAGGCGTTTGGAGCTAATCAATCACCAACCATAATCAACATGTAAAGATTACTGCTTTAAAGTCTATGTTTATTCAATTATATAAATTATATAAGTTTGTGTATAGACACCTATCTTATCATCACGACATCAAGCAACATACAGATAGTATGACCAATTTCATTTTAAATTTTAAAGTACTTTAGTAGCATGATAGTGTTTGCATACAATATTGCCGAAACATTATGCACAAAGGGTAATGTCAAGAAAAATAAATGCTACAGTAACAAAAAAAGTGCAAATACGATTAAAACAACGTTCTAAGTAATAAATAAATTAACGTAATTAAATATAGTGTATATAATATGAAAATCATTTAAAATAAAATGGGATATCTCTGTAAGATTCTTGATTCTGTTCACATAATGAACCACCAGGCGGAGCTGGGTGCCCATGTTTGCAGCTGCTGGAAGTCTATTATCCCTCTGCAACCATTATGTGGAGCCTGACAATCTGAGGGAAAATTAATTAGAAATAAATGGCACAGCTTCTAGTTCCTTTTTTTTTGGAACAAAAGACTGTTCCAATTAAAGAACAAAATTAGTTATTTCAACAGAAACAGCACTGAAATCCTAATGTTTTCAAAGGGACTGCTTATATTTCTTCTGAAATGAGGCAGTGAGTGTTAAAGCTCTCTACTGATGTGAATAAATTGCGTGAGTCACAGTATTATACTCATTTCCTCTGTATTATGGCTAGCTGCGTGTTATGTAAATTAGTGATCTACTGATATAGATTTAATTTTTTATTTTGATGGTGATGCCAATATCTTCGAGAGCAGGGTGGCCTTTGAAAGGTGTCTATATGTGTGTGGAATATTTGTGAAATCTGTCAAATAAACAGATTTATACTTCTTGAAATCAAAGTCTTGATTCTATAATCGTATTATAGTATTTTCACAAATAAAGAATTTAGTCTGGCTATAAAATGCAAATGTCCAAGTAACTAACTGCTAGATTTGCAAACTTTTGTGTGGTTTGTGGAATTAAATATTTATTAGATATTTATTAGATATTCAAAGGGTTGTTTAAATTATGTGGATTTGCTTGTATATGAGAAGGTATTATGGCATATATTTCTATTAGTATACTGGCTTTGTCATCACTGTCGAAATAAAAGTTCCCCTTCTGGCAACTATAGACACAAAAGCTCTGTCGATCGATGCCGATAAGTAAAAGATGCCAATTATCTGTGAATATATCAGCCTTGCCCATACATCGCTCATCCACTAATGTCTACTACTGATATCATACATTCTAAGATATATTTAGGAATTCTCATGGATGCTTTCATTTTGCAGTCTCAAGCTACACAAGTAATCATAAGCATCTTGAGTACTTCTCATTTTTTAATTGGAGAATCCATTTGTCCTTTCCTGGTAAGGAATATTGAGGAGCACTTACGGAAAAGTAATTTCCATTGATCTTTTTCTCCTCTGTTTTGCCCCCCTCAGGCAGATGATGAGCACTACATCCCTCGTGCTGTGCTGTTGGACCTGGAGCCCCGAGTCATCCACACCATCCTGAACTCTCCCTACGCCAACCTGTACAACCCGGAGAACATCTACCTTTCTGAGCATGGCGGTGGAGCCGGTAACAACTGGGCCAGTGGCTTCTCTCAGGTACACTGAGTGATGTTAGACATCAGATCATTGCTGACTTTTATTTTAGGTTAAATTTCTTTTATATTTCAACTTGCCATCCTTCCTTTGTAGTTTTTCACAATGCATGGTCACTTTTTTTGCTCTTCATATAGTGTGAGAATTTCGTTTTTAATTAGATATTAATAATGACTATTAGAGGTATTTAGTGCAGTCTCTGGGGGCCTGAATTTTGGTTTGGGATAGTGGAAACTGGACATGACTTTTTCCTGCAAGTTTTGCACTTATAATGCAACATTAATTCAATGGCATGTAGTTTGAATTCGCAAAGTACTCCAAACAGATCAAATCAGTAATTTGAAATCTTTCTGTCAGACTGTAGTTTCTGTAGTTTTGTGTCTATGAGAGTGTAACGGATTAAACCTTCATAATCATCGGGAAGAAGGAGGCGGGAACCGGCGGACAATCAAATAAGATTTAATAATGACAAAACAAAGACAAAACAGAATAAAAACCAAACACAACTAAAACCCAGGCCTGGTCCTCTCTCGTCCGTCTCTGTCGTCGCTCCTGTTTTATATCCTTCCATCTCCTCTGTGGGACTCGAGACCGGTGGGATTGAGCAGGTGTCGCTCATCTCCAATCACTCCACCGGCCTCGCTCCGGTTCCCACGGTTCTCGGCCCGCCCCACTCGTCACAGAGAGTGTGAAGGCTGATAATTAAAGCAGACTCGGCGATACCGGTTATACTTGCTACAATTGGGATGGTGTACCTTTCCTATATTAATAGTTAAATGAACAGAACACCCTTAAATAATGTTTCCTGTTCTTTATTGATGAGTCAAAATCACCAGCAGCACAGGCTCGCATTAACAGATATTTATGAACAACACAAAACTCGATCTGACGGCACTTTGTTTCATTTTTAGTTAAAATAAATTCAGAGTTTGAAAGCTAACGCCTTTTCGCGGTGTGTAAGCAGTTGCACAAGAAAATGACCCCATTTCATCATTTAACTAAAGTTGTACACTTTTAAATTAATGCATCTTTCCAACAATATAAAAAGGATTCAGCACATTGCATCAATTGTAGGTACACAAATACATTGAGTGATTAAACATTTAGATGATATAGTTTCTTTACAAATTATGCCATTTTCCAAAACAAAATTCAATTATGATGTGGTCAAACATATAAAAATATATATATATATAAATGACTTGTTTTGGTAATTAATTTGTGGTCAATGTATTTGTTCATTTCAGGGAGAAAAAATCCACGAGGACATCTTTGACATCATTGACAGAGAGGCAGATGGCAGTGACAGTCTAGAGGTATGATTCTCAGTGACTGTACTCTTCTTTGTTTGTTATGATGAATGGGTTGGTTTTTACCCTTTAGTTGCGTGTCATTCATTAATACCATTTTCTCTGACTCTTGGAGAACATCTGGGTTTTTAAACAGATTCAGTTTTTAAACAAAGTAAAACACTTTCTGATGATCTCCAGATGGTAAAGTGACGTACCATTTGACGTACTTAAATTTTTTCCGTTACTTTTTTTCCTTCTGTACCCCTTTTTATGGAGCTGACATAAAATTCTTTTTTAAAAATTCTTCATTCTTTTTTAGATTGCAGACATACATAGACCTATGTATACATATAGCTAGATTTATATTATATATATATATATGTTTACTATTGTCCACAGACAGTTATACAAAAGTGCTATTTTATGCCTTTTATGCACTGTTAATTTACAAGATACAGATGTTCCTCCCATTAAAACAAGACTCAGCCCTCCCTTAGAAGTGTCGTTCATTTTATTACCCACAATTACTGGTGTGTGCGTGCACATGTATAACTTGTATGTAACTGGAGGTTAGGGAGTGGTTTGGAGGATGGTGTTACCAGTCAATTAGTTGTGTGTGTGTGTGTGTGTGTGTGTGTGTGTGTGTGTGTGTGTGTGTGTGTGTGTGTGTGCGTGCGTGTAGCATATCATGCTAACTGCTGAAAGGTGAGTGACTCTCAAAGAGAGTCGCAAAAAAATTCCACAGATATTTAGAATGTGGGGGCAGAAAAAACTCCCTCAGTTTACCCAACATGTGATATATTTCACGATATTCTGAGAGAAAGATTGTGATAAAATTGACCATGTTGTTTATTTTTGAATTAATTATACCTTTAAAAATATATTCCAGCTAAGTTTCTTTTTTTTTAAACAAAAAAATATGATTTAACCTAACGCCCTGTTAAGTGAAATATTAAATCAAATAATTCAGTTGTAGTATTGTGAAATATTAGTATAATTAAAATGTAACTTTTTGAAATGTAATTTATACCTGTGATGCAAAGCTGAATTTTCAGCATCATTACTCGAGTCTTCAATGTCACATGACCCTTCAGAAATCATACTAACATGCTGATTTGGTGCTCAAGAAACATTTCTGGTCACTGTTGAAAGCAGTTGTGCTGCATAAAAGAAGTGTCATTATTTTTAATTTCATTATTCACAAACCCCACATATTTGGACCCTTTGCCAAATACATCAAAATCAAGTTATGAATGCAGATGTGCTGGAAAGTATTCAGTCTAATGATGAACTTTGCAATCTCTTTGATTTCAAGTTCAGTTAAAATCAATGAATCTCTCTACACTGTACAGTGAATCACAATGCACAATGCACAAATTTAATTTAATTTTTTAATTTTACAAATTGTCTACGCTTTGTTATAAAGAGAGGATTTACAAACTTGCGTAACTCCACAATTAACAAAACTTTGGTGTTTTAAGGGGGCTGAGGGTGCTCTTGTTTTTATTTGAGGGTGATTAGCACCCCTGTAGAAACGGGCCTGCTTAAGAATAATGTCATTCGTGTAAATTGAGAGAACAACACATCTAAGCTCACGCGCACTTTTCAGAGCTGTAATAATGGGATTAAGGTGTTTAAAAGCCTATTTATTGCAATTAGAATCGACATACACCACATATTTTAATGCAGGTATGCTTGATCTTATTATTTTGATAGAAGTATTCTTTACATCATGTATAGTTTAATTGCAATATTGCCAAAATCCCATCATAATTGCATCATGAGGGTGCATGTAAATGCATTGATTACATTCATTGGACAGAATTAGTGTTTAATTTCGCTCAAAATAAATTTGACTGAAAATTGTTTGTTTTTTATATATGATTTGAAAGAATATGTCTTTCCTATAAGGCTAAAAATGTCTCTAAACATCAGTTCTAGTGGGGTAAATCTTCCCTTGATTAACTGACATAGTAGGCAGCACAGCGTTAAGGTATTTGAGACCAAAGAACAATTATTCTTTCTGGTCACAGTTAGCATCTAAAGCACCTTTCTACTCCTATAGATGTGTGTTTTATGTTAAACATTCTTTTTTTTTTTAAGGGGTTTGTGCTTTGCCACTCTATCGCCGGGGGAACAGGATCTGGTCTCGGGTCCTACCTACTGGAGCGACTGAACGACAGGTGCGAATACAGTTCACTGATAAAGGACTTTGAATCCCGCTGCTCTGACTGATTTAGCAGTCCACACTCCCTCTCCTGAAGCACAGATCCACGCCCTCCGCATTGTTCGTCTAGACGTGCAAGCATGAAGCGTTTGGGTGGCAGTCAGTGTAATTAGAGGGAGATGCAGGCGGCAGCGGCCATCACCGGGTGTAATTACCTCTCTTTAGGGGTGTGTTTAATACCATTGCGTGTGCAACCTCAAGGGCACCAGCGGTGCTCAGCTGGGCGAGTGTTCTTGTGCCTTAAGCATTCAGCCATTCTTCTGTCTTTTTTTAAGGTATCCTAAAAAACTGGTTCAGACCTACTCGGTCTTTCCTAACCAAGATGAGATGAGTGATGTTGTCGTACAGCCTTATAATTCTCTTCTGACACTAAAGAGACTGACCCAGAATGCAGACTGTGTGGTGAGTGAATGAACACACGCACACACACTGTCTTTTAACCTTTTCAGCTGGCCTAGAATTCGGGAGGATGTATTACACACTGGTACACACACACACACTCCAGGGTTGCGCATCTTAAATGAATGTGTTTCTATTTGAAACAGTGCCCCTCTCATATACACAGCCTGCTACTCTAACTGCAAATTTCCTCAGTTACACAATCCACCTTCCCAAACAGACCTTCTTTCTTCCTCTCCTGCTTTCATTCCCCAAACATGATGGATGGAGAAAAGAGGGTCAGTCCTATGTGATTATCCACTTCTCTCCTTCCATTTCCTTCTTATTAACAATAGCTTGGTCCCTGGGTTCATTTGATAAACCATGCAGAGTACTGTCATATCTGTACATCTGGACTTTAAGTTTATAGACATATCAACAACACTTTCTATTTTACTTTCATACTGATATCCATCAGCACATGATTGAGCAGATATTTATTCAACAAACACATCCTATTGACTCTCTGAGGAGCCAGTAATTGTGTTTGTATATCCTTATTTGAGTTTTAAAGGGATTAATGGGTTTGATCACCATAGCAAAAGAACAAAAGCATTACATTATTATTTATATCTCCAGCTAATCTCTATGTGTGAGGGCTGCGCAATTCAGAATAGATTGGCCTTTAGTGGAGCAAATGTCATTAGTAAAGGGTAAGATCTGTTTT
Source organism: Carassius carassius (assembly GCF_963082965.1). Lineage (NCBI taxonomy): Eukaryota > Metazoa > Chordata > Actinopteri > Cypriniformes > Cyprinidae > Carassius > Carassius carassius. Next base: position 36,078,720 of record NC_081755.1, on the reverse strand, counting down.
ATGCATATTGTGTTTCTTGCAGCTGTCTGCTAGCTTCATTATCGTCTCTGGCAGATATGATAATGTCAGATCAGAGAGTCAGCCCAAAAGATGAGGAGGTTAATGGAGGTAGATGACTTTCTGTCTTCCTCTGATGAGAATACAGATCTAGAGTTAACGCCAAGTCTGAGGCATTATTCCTAACTCTCAATTAAAAAGAAAGAAATTTCTTTAATTTGTTCACCACCGTTTTGTTCTAAACCTATTAGACTTTTGCTTATCTTTAAACACAAATTTAAATGAAATCAAGCAAGATTTCTGTTCTTCCTTTAAAAAGTCAGTTTCACCCAAATATTCCGGCTTGTATACAAAAATATTCTACCTCTACAATATATATTGTATAAATGTACAAATTAGGGACAAAGGTAATTTCAAAGGGATAGTTTGCCCAAAAATGAAAATTCTGTCATTAATTACTCACCCTCATGTCATTCCAGACCCATAAGACCTTTGTTCATCTTCGGGAAAAATATATTATTCCAAAGATGAACCAAAATAGTCTTACAGTTACAGGTTTGGAATCACATGAGGGTGAGTAATTCATGACAGAATTTTCTTTTTGGGTGAATTCCTTTTAAGATTCTGTTTTCTTTCAGTTTATTAGCTGAAATTTGAATAAAATTGGCCAAGAAACATCATATTGAACTTGGAATATTCATTGGTACTCGGCAAGGTTTGCAAAAAAAATAATTCTATTAACATAATCATCAGCACTGTCAAAAAATTATTGCAGCCATCAAAATAGTGTATAAGTTTTCCTTGAAACATACTATTTAACTAGGTTGTTTTCAGATGAAAATAAATATTGAAATGAAATTCTGTTGGAAAAATAAATATTGACATTGTTCTACACCATGACTGTAAGCAAGATGGCAGTTCTTGATACAACTCACAACAATGAAGTTCTTTTTATTCTGATTCCACTTCTTTAAATTTACATGTATTCGAGTGGCAGAGACTGTAATCTAAAGTGACTCGCTGTGTTTTTAAGAAATTAAACCCATGACCTTGCCAATGTTCTACCAGTTGAGTGTTGCTTAGTTCTGTAAGATTCTTTATTTTCTCATATGAATGAAAAAATTTTTAAAATACTGCTGCTATCTTAATGTAGATATAATTAGCATTGTCAATACCATTCAAAATGGATTTGTCGACTCAGACTGGCTACGAATCTTCTGACCTGAGAAGAGCTACAACACACAGTCTTGACTTGTTGTTTAAAATCTCTTTCCTCTCCATGTCTCTTTCAGGTGGTGCTGGACAATACAGCTTTGAACAGAATCGCAACAGACCGGCTGCACATTCAGAACCCCTCATTCTCTCAGATCAACCAACTGGTGAGTTTAAAAAGTCTGTCATTTACAAATTAGCCTGTCAAAATACAGGCCCCTATTCATCTGTCCTGATCTGAGGCATCCAACCCAGAGAGTGTCATTTTTAAAGCCCATCCCTGCAGCAGATAGAGGGACTGGCCTGGTGCGGTTCATGCAAGGACAGTAGAGTCACTCCTCATCTGTTAATCACAGTTGGGCGCTAATCCAGACAATCAGAAAATCAACCATACTAAAGCCAGCTGTGAGTTTGTTTGGCAATGAGACAAATTAAAGAATGATTTTGGTGTGTGTATATAGAAAGCTAAACCATAAAATGTTAGCAAAATGTTGTTCTATCACAGCCGTATTGTATTATCTGCATAAAATCTGAAATAGCACAGCCTGTCAGTTTCGTGAGGATGAAACATGGGGAGTTGCCTGATCCGAAAGTTGTCATCAGCAGCCTGACATGCTATTGTGTCACATTCTAATGAGTTGGTAATAAATAACCAGTGGCATCCTGTGCAGCGCTCTCCTATGCTTTCCTCTTATATGCCTCTTATATATATTCTTATAGCACCCTGCTCCGAGATCAATAGTTCACTTTGTCAACTCATCCATCACACTCGTCTTCATCACCTCTAATAGACTTGGTCATACGACATGGTGAACTTTAACAATACAGTGTGTAGATTTCTGTAAAGGGTGAACAGAGTGCAAATAGAAAACCTGTTTCACCAGTCTAGGCTATTGCGTTCTTAAACACCAGCTGCTTTTACATATAGGACACGTTTAGTGTACCATTAGCACACCCAGATAATTAAGACAGCACAATATAAAATGAAAATAAAGGAGACTGGTCTATTTTTGTTCCCCACCCACATGGATTATCAAAAGACAAGTGTGCTTTTCTTTAACAGGTGTCTACTATAATGTCAGCAAGCACAACAACTCTCCGTTACCCTGGATATATGAACAATGATCTGATTGGTCTGATTGCATCACTCATCCCCACTCCCCGCCTCCACTTCCTCATGACTGGATACACACCGCTGACCACTGATCAGGCCGTAAGTTGGTCAAACGTAGGAATTTGCATTAAGATCCTTTGCTCAACTGTTGAAAGATTGTTCAACTCACTATTGATTCCAGTAGTTTTGTGTAAGCATGTTGCTGAGTTAATGACTCTGAGTACAAATGACTCATTTTTAATTACATCAGCTTGATCTGTCAGTCCTCTCTGTCTATCGTTCTGCCTGCCCGTCTATTTTTAATTTATTTTTTCCTTAGTAAAGACTTGAAATTTCTAATTTAGTTTCTTTTCCATGTCCACTATCTTGGTTTGAATATCCTTAAAACTTGCCGTCATTTTTTCAGGTGGCAAGTGTGAGGAAGACTACGGTTCTTGATGTGATGAGGAGACTCCTGCAGCCCAAGAATGTCATGGTGTCCACAGGCCGAGACCGTCAGACCAATCATTGCTACATTGCCATTCTCAACATCATTCAGGGAGAGGTGGACCCCACACAGGTGTCAGCATGTTAAATATACCCAGCTTATTTTAAGTTATATGTGTATGTCCTCATCTTTATATGTTTATACGTGTCTCTGTAGGTCCATAAGAGTCTGCAGAGAATCAGGGAGAGGAAGCTAGCTAATTTTATCCCATGGGGTCCGGCTAGTATTCAGGTGGCACTGTCCCGCCGATCCCCCTACCTGCCCTCAGCTCATCGTGTCAGTGGTCTTATGATGGCTAATCACACCAGCATCTCTTCAGTAAGACCTGACCCTGAATTCTCCATGTCTATACTGTTCAAAAAAGGGTTTGAACTAGGTTCTATGTTGGTGATTTTTATTTTTAATTTCATCTATATCAATTGGTATTGGATATACAAAGTTTGGGGTTAGATCTTTTTTGTTTTTGAAGTCTCTTCAGCAATTGTTAAATTAAAAAATACAGTAAGCAGTGATATTTTGAAATATTATTAAGATTTTAAATAACTTCTATTTTAGAATATTTAAAAATAATTTATTCCTTTTGCTGCAAGGTTGAATTTTCAGCATCATTACTCCAGTCCTCAGTGTCTCATGATCCTTCAGAAATCATACTAATATGCTAATTTGCTGCTTAGGTAACAGTTATTCTTATTATATTTGAAAGTAATTGTTACTCTTAATATTTGAGACACTAAATGTGAGGTATTGAGGTAAATCAATAACAATTACATTTTTAACAATACTTCCAGTGTAATTTATGAGATTTGTTGTAATTTGAATCCAATTTTTCTTTATAAAAATCAAAAAGTTGATCACACTGATTTCAAAGTTAAAGATTTGTTAGTTTAAATATACATTGAACCAGTAACTATCATAACATCTTAGTTGATAATTCAGTATACTTTATTTTTGACAAAACATCCCATGTTTCGGTAGTGACTGCAAATTTTTGGTTGTGACAAATCACATCACATTACAGAATTTTAACTCGCATACTAAAACAAAAAAATTGCGTAACTGTACTAAACTTTTGTTTAATTCCCCCAAATATGAAGATTATTTGTTCCCTTCTGCCACTGCCGAAACAATGATGACTTGTTTCGGTAGTGACAATTCTATTGCATAACAACAAACAAAACAAAGATGTCACTACCAAAACGCCACCTAATGTTTTGGTAGGGACAATTTTAGAAACTTTGAACCTAGCACAAAGATGCTAATCATAACATGGTTAGCTAGCACAGTTCTGAACTGTGGTACACATATAAAAGCTAAATGTTATGGAAACTCCCAAAATAAAATGTGCAGTGGTGATGTTCCTTAAAGTTACACACAGATTTTTACAGATTTTTGAACACATTTACCTCTAAATGATGGGACCTATCTACTCACACCTTGTAGATATGACAAAAGGGGGAGACAGGAATATTTCCTGATCATAAATTTAGGGGTGGAGTTAAAATCAGTCTCAGCCAGTGGACTAAAACATACGCTGTTTCGGTAGTGACATGAAAAATGCGGGACACTTTTTTATTTATTTATTTATTTATTTTTACATAAAGTGTCAGAATTTACAAAGAAAATATAAATAAATTATATATGTTTAACTTCACTTTTTAAGAGAATCAAAAAGATACTTTTAAAAAGAGGAATGAACTTGAGGCTTCAATAGGAATCTTTGGGGCTTCAATAGATAATAGAAGGATCCTAATAAGCATCTAAGATTTGAAGACTAAAATGCTTTTTAAATGTGTGGGACAGCAGTTTGTAGAATGGCCCTTGTTCGTTATCAGCCATAAAAGGAGAATTATTATTTAATATTTAAACTATAATTAACATAACTTATTAACATTATTAAATATTATTTTCTCAGAACCCCAAACACCACTGAACAGGGATTCCATGGTTATGAAGAAACAGGAAATATCAAGCAATTTTTTAAATTGTGATATCCAGGCCTGGAAATATTCTGTAGCAAATATAAGTTAGTCTGGTTCTGCTCAACTCTAAAATAGTTCAACAGCTAGACTGTCCAAGAGTGCAGTTGCTACGACATGTTTAAAAATCCACATCCAGTAATTGCATATGATCGGAAACTCATGGAAATGAATCGGTCAAAGATGTAGGGAAAGCCTGACATCTGTCTTGTATGTAGAAAGGCTAGATTAGAGTACTCTTTAATCTCTGTTCTCCTCTCCCTCACTCCTAGTTGTTTGAGCGCACCTGTCGTCAGTATGATAAGCTGAGGAAGAGGGAGGCCTTCCTCGAGCAGTTCAGGAAGGAGGACATATTCAAGGACAACTTCGACGAGCTGGATAACTCCCGTGAGGTGGTTCAGCAGCTCATTGACGAATACAGCGCCGCCACACGTCCCGACTACATCTCATGGGGCACACAAGAGCAGTGAAATCCCCTCCGCTCACCCCCTAAAGCTCTTAGAGTGGAAACTCATCCTGTAAAATACACAATGACTCCAGTAGCATTTACCAGAATTTTAGTAAACGACCTCCAGAGAGACTCACGTATGTATATACATGTCATTTGTCATGTTTACAGGCCTATAGGAGAGTTCTTCATGACCTGGTGCCTCTATCCGGAGCTGTAACTTTCACTCTTTCTCCCTCTCCTCCCAATTTCCTTGATTTCTTTAATCAGAGAATTTATGGCTCCGTCTTAATCTATTTTTGTACTGCACTCTGCACTCTTCTGCACAAAATCTACATCAATCTACGTCAAGGTGGCCTGCACACAGACTTCCCTGACCACACACACGCTGGACGTCTACACCGATAAGACTGGGTGGTCTCAGATGAATGTAACCGAAGGGAGGGAGTGTGAAAGATTAAGCCTCTTAGAAGAGATCAGACTAGAAGCAGTTTATGAATACTCCATCTCACTCCCTCACGTTCACGCATGTATGCTTTTAGACAAAAGGCACTTGCTTTCAGGGCATAGACTATGATTGTGCGATTGAATCAGTTTTCCTCTCGTTGTCGTGGATTACTCTAAAAGAGTTTTGAGAGTCAATCAATAAAGTCAAGTGTTATTCTGTACCTCAATCCATCCAATCAGCGAACCCTCATCGGCTTGTTCTAGTCAATCAAATCAGTGAAGTTACCTCAAAGTCTGGCAGAACCAATCCCAACGCATTACATTTCGTCGTTTGAAACATTTCTTCTTCTGCTCCAGTCATCCTTTTGAAGTCTTAATGCTTTTTCCCCCTCAGTTACCACATGTTCTTATTATTAATGTTATACTGTGTATATAGTTTGCTGTCAGACTTGATGCATTTACTTGAAGTTCATGAGTTTGAATAAATATTTCCAGTGTGCAAATACTGATTACCCTCAAAACCGTCTGCGCTCATGTCATAGTCACTCACATGGGTCATTTGACCTTAAAACACAAAATATCTCTGGTATGAATGCCTTTACCTTTGATTACCTCTTTGGTCTTCGTCTCATATTCCAATACTTGCGACAGATACTGATAAGCTGAGTAAAGGACATACTCTGTATATCATACTCCATATCAGTCCTGCTTCTGGAGGGCTTTTGTCATAACACACTTGTCTGGTAGTTTCTAGTCATCCTGAAGAACTTGATTAGCTGCTTAAGGTGTTTAATTAGGATAGTAGCCCTCCAGGAACAGGATAGGACATCCCACATGGTAGCAGTTACACTTTCTTCCAAAGTGTCTTCCAAAGCAGTTTCTGTTTTTAAAGGTTGCAGACATTTCATGTTTCTCCAGTGGAATTTTTTTATTAGGGACACGCTGGTCCCAAAACGTAATTTCATATATCAAATCAAGGGACCGTTTCTCAGAACTGCATGTTACTTTCCTTGTAACTGGCATGTTTATTTTCAACAGTTGTTTCAGTGGGGTTTTTAATATTTTCTTCTACACAACATTATAGGATCTTGATGCCTGGTTTAATTTGATGCATTTTTTTTTAATAAAGCTTGAAAACATGACAAACAGGCAAAACCAAATTATTCATTACTGTTAGCAGTCAAGTTATTTATAACATTTCTAAATATTATTAATTGTCTATTACTTAATTATACTAACAAATTATGTTCTAATATTTTTCTATATCTGCTTTAAAATAGTAAGCATATGGAGTGAAAAGCACTATATTAAAGAAATTATATCACTTTAAAATATATGCACTACTGTTTAAAAGTTTAGGGGTTGATAACATTTTTTAATTATATCAACATTTATTTGATATAAACTAAAAATGTAAATTTAAATAAAGTTATAGTGTGAAATATTACAATTGAAAATTGTTATACAAGTATGTATATACAACATACAAATTGTAATTTATTCCTGTGATGACCAAGCTGAATTTTCACCAGCCATTAATCTAGTCTTTTACTGCAAACAGTTTTGCTGCGTGATATTTTTTTTTGTGTGTAAATCGTGATCCGTTAGGATCAATGGATAGGAAGTTAAAAGAACAGCATAATAAATATACACAACACACACAAATAAACAAAAACCTTTTTTTGGATGTGATTAACTGCGATTAATCATTTGACATCACTAGAGAGATATATATAGAGAGATTTTTTTCAACTTTTGATTGATTTCATGTATCTTTGGTGAATAAAGTATTACTTAATAAATATGTCATTACTAATAATATAATGTTTTATTTTCCACAAAAACAGCATATCTGACACTCAAGTGATGTTGTAATGGTGCTGCTTTTTATTACATACAGTATTCATCATTTTGCATTATTGCACATTTAAGTTAGCTGTACAAACAATAGTGCAATTGACTATTACACGTATAACATAATAAAGGTACCATGCAGCATACAAACCATCTAAAGCATCAGAGGTTGAGTTTGAGTTTTGTTACATGTATGAAAGTGGGCGGAGCTGCCTGCAGCTAACAAGTGACATGAAGAGAACACAAAAGCACGTAACAACTGCTACTGTCGTCACAGGGGCTGTAGGAGCAAAAGACAAAAACCAAAATAAACAACACTGAAGATGTGATTGCCCTCCACCTTTGAATTAAGTAGCTGGTAACGTTTTCTCAGATTTGTGTTCAGGCAGACAAGCTGTTCTAGAGCAAAGATGGTGCACAACCCCAAAAAAAAAAAGAAGTGAATTAAAGATTGTACAGACTGTGTGACAGGCACTAGTGGTTCCTCTTTAGGTAACCTAGAGCCCCATACTGAAAATAGGCTCATATCTGGATATTTGGGCAGGTTTTATTGCTTCTGTAAAAGTTTGGCAGTCATCTGACGGGGGAAAATAAAAGAAAACGAGGGAAATTTGGTCCAAGTGACTTTAAAAGGGGTGAACGACTCTTCATTGCTTAGTTTTGGCAAAATGTCAATAATCCTACTGGATATACAAAAATGGATTACTTGCCATATGCAGACCTCTCGCGCATGGGTAATAAATGACAAAGAACCAAAAAAAAGTAAATAAACATCATGACATCATATTTGAACTATGACGTCATCTGCTCTTTTGTAATTATTTCAATGCAAGCACTAAAACACAAATATAGGTCTTTATGAAAGATATATGAAACATAAGTAAAAAGGACAAAAGTCACTTCCACACAATGTATACAACAGACAGCATAAATAAAACTAGTGAAAAGTAACACACATTAAAGAAGGACAATATCTCAGCAGATAAACAAGCCGACATAAGGCTTCATAACAAAAGCACAACTGACAGAGGCTACAATTTATGCTCAAAGGTTATCGTTTACATCTTTCATGTTCCAAACCTGTATGACTTTCTTTATTGTGTGGAACATAGAAGAATATATATATGTGTGTGTGTTTGTGTTTTTGTTTTTTGAGTCCAAAGTGATTTTTGGGACCCTATTTACTTTCATAGTATGTAAATACCAGATATATATATCCTCTTCTATGTTCAGCAAGATGAAAGAAGGGTTAGTAAATAATAACTAAATTTAAATTTTTGGATGAACTATCCCTTAAATGGAAATGTACTATCTTTAGAATACATGACAAAATTGCATATCAATAGTGTTGATTTATTTGTCTATCTTCAGTGTTTGAAAATGTGTTTAAGAGGTCTGGGAAGCTTGGTTTGAACCAAAATTATTTTTTTATGTCAAAATGTAATTTACCTTCACAGGTACCAGGTGGCAAACGGGTGTCTAAGTTAGCTGGTTTTAACCGGCTCTAAAGATCTGAGGCTGTTGTGGCTACAGGACACACAGTGTAGAGTTACTGTAAGCTAACAGCAGTCAAGCAGCACCAGGTCGGGCTCAAAGCATTTCACAAATACACTCACATCATAGAGACGAGCTAAAGATCCTTTGGTTTCTACAGCTTAAAATGTTCAGATCTGTCTCTCACACATGCACACGCAGCACCGTCGCTTCAGTATTGGACAGTTCTGAAGGTCGATGTGAAAGTGACTTGCACCTGCTTTCATTTCAATGTCAGGTATAGTTTGATGAATGAGTTTTAATGGCGATCCAGGCAGGAGTCTGGAAAGGAACGTTTAAAGCGGAGCGAGTGTTTGTGTGCGAGTGCAATGGCAGCGTGTTTTGTGTTGTCTTCATTTAGTGAAATACAAAGACATCACTGCAAAGAAAGAAAAAAAAAGTATTTTTGTCATGTTTTCCAAAAAACACAGGAACATCCTTTAAACAAGGTATATTTACATGAGGTGCAAAATAAAAAGAAACTTCCTTGAAAAGTTAGTCTTAATACTTGATGAATTTAAGGAAAATTTCATGTATATAAATTTTAAAAAGCAATTAAAAAAATAAATTAATGTTTTTTTAAGGATGTTTAAATATTTTAAAAAACAAGGCAAAAATACTGCTTAAGAAAACGATTTTTGCACTCTGAAGTCAGGCTATTATGTTCTCTGTGATATTTGGCGGGCTCCCAGGTGACAGGGGCTGGTTAGGGCCCCGTGTCCTTTCTGGATTTGGCTGGCGGTGTAGCAAGTGAGTTCCTGAACCTGCTCTCCTGTTTGTGGCTCCTGGACACCTTCCACTCCTCCTCCATTTCCACAGCATCTGCTCCTTTCAGTCTCATCAGAGTTCATCCTCTTTGCAAAAGCTCCTCACAGGCAAGCAATCGGTCAGGACTGCATATGCACGAGTCCTTCTCTCTTCACACCGGGTGAGAGGGGAGCTCAAGTAGGGAGGGGTGGAGCTTAGGGTTTGTCTCCGTGGAGATGCAGTCATCCTTGTCCAGCTGGCAATGGGTGGCACTGAAGTAAGCATTCATCAGCTGCATGATCTCAGTCAGCTGAGAGAGAGAGAGAGATGACGAGTAAATTTCCACTGTCAAATGTGTGTCAGACATTTTACACTAGTACAATCACTTGGTTATACTCTTGAAAGTTTTTTGCACCAAACTCAAGAGACAAAAGAGAGAAAAGTTAATTTAAATGAAATCCAACAGAAATTGACAGTTGCACTTATCACATTTAACAATTTTTATTTATTATATTGACTGCAACAAGAGTGATTATGGATCAGAATAGCTACAGGCGAATGTTGATGACTGAAAATGACTGGACGTTATTAACAGTTTATGTGTGAACAGATGTTCAGGCAGGCGTGAAGTCGAGCGGTTTGGTATGAAAACTCAAGAGACTCATCAGGTTAAAGTGCACAGGAGTGACGGCACAGGATGGGTGTGAGCCTGCAACTAATATCAGGAGAAGATAGACTGGTTGTTTCCACATGTGAGCACACAGATACACACAGCTGGTCTGACCTGTATTGTTCAAGTACTGGAAAGAGGTTTGTAGTATGCATGATACAAACACTTTGACGTCAACATCTTTCTAGTTTAGAACTATTGAAGGTTACATGGTTCATATGTTAACTCTTAATTTACATAACATATGAAGTATTTTCTATTTTAGTCTAAAACTCCGCCTTGGCTAGGGGTATATGCTTCCCCTATTATATCTGGAGTATTTAGGCCTAACGGTCAGTATGCATGCATGATGCTAACTTGAAGGCCAAGCTGCAACCATTACTGCTAGAGTAAAACTATAGGTAGAGCTGCCATCTGTGTATATAAAATGCTCTTGCAATAGTTTTTGTTGAAGAAATATGAGGGGTGTTTCCCTGATGCAAAGATATTTCGAGTGGTTTTGTGGCTGCCAGTATTTTTATATTATCTATTTTAGTGATTTTTTAAAATTAAATTTTAACAATGTTTTATGCATTTTAATTACTTAAAAAAAATTCAATTGAGCTTTTTTTGTATTTTAGTTTAGTATAGGTTTAGGATATTGCTGATATAATGTTGCACGCTTACCTTGGAGGTTTCGAAGAGCAGATCTCTGTCTCCCGCAGTGATCCTGAATGTGTTGCTATCAGAGACGCCATAGGAACAGATCTGACCAATCGGCAGAGACTCCAATGCTTCAGCCTCACCCTGACGATACAGAGACACACAGGAAGCTGCCACGCCCAGCCACAACTTCTGAGAGAAGCTTCCTGTCGAGCTCTATGAGGAACAGGAGGAAGACAGGCACAGCTCTGATTGTCTAGTGGTGCAAACGTTTAAAACCTTAAAGATTTAAGCATTAAGTATTTGGAAGAAGCTTCTTAGGATTATCAAGACTGCATCAAAAAAATTAAAATACAGTAAAAACAGCATTGTGAGTTAATATTATTACAATTTAAAATAAATGTTTCATAACATATTTTAAAATGTAATTATTCTGTATTTTCAGCATTATTACTCCAGTCTTCAGTGTCACATGATCCTTCAGAAATCATTTTAATATTCTGATTGGCCCAATCAAGAAAATGTCGGCAGAAAATGGGGCGGCAGTGGCTCAGTGGTTCATGTAGGTTGTCTACAAACCGGAAGGTTGGTGGTTCGATCCCCGGCTCCACCTGACCAAGTGGCGAGGTGTCCTTGAGCAAGACACCTAACCCCATCTGCTCCCGACGAGCTGGATGGCGCCTTGAATGGCTGACACCACAGTCGGTGTGTGAATGTGTGTGTGAATGGGTGAATGTGAGGCAAATTGTAAAGTGCTTTGGATGGCCATGTGGTCTGTTGAAAGCGCTATATAAATGCAGTCCATTTACCATTTACCATTTTTGTTATTATCAATGTTGAAAACTGTTATACAGTGAAAACCACTCACGATGTAAAAGTCCACTTCATAGAGCGTGCAGCCAAACCCCGACCACTGCTGGGCAATGGTGAGATAGGCGGCCATGCTGTCTCTGCGACTGTATCCCGCCAGGGCTTTCCAGCGCTCCAAAATGGCCGACATCACCACGGCTCCCTCTTCCCTTAGTCTGGCCCGCAGTCTTTGGTCCTGTTCCTGACGCCGCTTGTGTCCCCACAGCGTCCCAGCCAGCAGACCCCCGGGGAATGACGGACAGCCAGGGGGATCGACGGGGGCCAGTAGGGCCCGGGCCTCCACCACTTCAGCCGGAAAGAGCTGCTCCAAGGGCGGGTATGGTGAGAGGGCGCTGAAATCTCCCAGTAGACACTGCAGTCTCAACGCTGCCAGGGAAAGAAGGTCGTCCTCACAGGCTGGCAGCTGCCCCCGCACCACCATCTCATGACACTGAGACCGAGAGAGGGAGGGAGGAGGGAGTCAAGCCAGGGAAAGTTTACTGAGTTCACTAGTGTGCTGTGTTTGTATGTTTGCTTTTCAACTGACTGATAAAGACGTTATGCACACAAGTGTGAAACTAGTTGGCATTAAACAAACAGAGAGAAAGAATTGGAAAATCCCTGTTTTAAATGTTCAGAGGAAGACGTTCAGAGCCATTATTATTATTAGCCCTTTATAAAACACATTCCACTATAGTCACACTTCTTTTTCGCTGTATACTTTTACTCAACAGTCAAAGTCACCTTTAGTTTATCACAGTATTGAACAGGAAAGTAACTTCAGAAATGAGGCAAATCCAAATTCTACCATAAAGCAGCTGTAGCCAGACAAGTGTCATTATTCAGCTCCAGTCAGTTCAGTATTGATTCACTTTAGTTCAATAACTGTGTAAAGTTCTGTGTAAGGAGCTCTACTGAAGACATGTTGTCAATCAGCTCAACTCAGTTTAACGTTAATTTAATTCAGTTCATTAAAAGTGTGAATGTTGCAAAACTCATGAATTTCAATCATTGACATTCAGCTTAGGGATGGGCGATACAACGCTAGACACGATTAACCGGTAGAAACTTGTCAACCAGTAGAAATTTTTGATTATCATCTCTATCGCGGTTTCACGCTCACGTGATCACAAAAACGTATCATGGATTAAAAAAAAGTGATTTTAAGCCACCGAAACGCAAGCAGCAGTGAAAGAGGACTCATTTTGCTATATACGCGCGGTGTATGAGAGACGTTTCTGAGCGCTGTTAGAGAGACATGCACATGTGAAGACGTGCTTATAAAGTGCGGGAATACTGAAGTTATTTTTGCCACTTTTATAGGCCTTGAATGCTAAAATACACAATTTTATGTGCCAAAATACTGGTATTTGTAATTATCTCTGTAAACACACTAATTAAGGTCTTAAAGTCAAAGCAAACAGCTGAGAAAGAAGACACGTGTAACAGTACATATATTGGATCCGGGCAGCTCTTAAAGTGACAGCAGTCTAATAATCCTGCTGTCAAACAACAATAGAGAGAAAATCTCTCACTGCTCTTGACTAAATCACTTTTGTAACTTTAATAAGAAGAAATATATATTTAATTAACAAAGGCAGAATTTGCACTGTTTTTATAAATTTGATTATACAATGAATGTATGAACTTGTTCTACTGTAGTTTTTTTTTATTATTGTTTGGAATTAGTTTCTTATTCTTATTTGATCGCTGACTGTTTACTTGTCCTCAATGAGCTTTTTTTTAATTAGGAGCTAGTAATGGTTTCTTGTGATACTGATACTGGTGACAAGAATTTTGTATGGTATCAATAACTTTGATATAAAGACCTTATTTAGCTATATCGTGATAAATATCGTTACAGTGAAATAAAATTACTCATATTGTGATAAAAGATTTTGGTCTTATCGCCTACCCCTAATGAAGCTTTTTCATTTCTGCTCATCTCCGCCCGACTCTTGTTATTTTACCTGCTCATACAGGAAGAGGTACTCAATGCTGTCTGTACTGATGCTGTCGGTGTCCAGAAGACAATACAGTTTAAAGCAGAGTCGGCACCGGCAGTCAGAGTCGGGATCTTTAGCTGACAAACTGGAAGACAGAGACAGAGATTCGTTAATGCAAAATGCATATGGATCAGATGCACATCAGAAGAGGCTCTAAAAGGCTTATTATTTAACCCCTTCTCAAGCACCCTTAAACTATATGTGTGTCTTAAACTATTAGTCTTCAAGTAGCTCAGGAGACTTGTCAAGCAGAGCATGGTGCAACAAATTAAATCCGCCAACGTTTCCTAAACACACAACTAAAATCACCCCAACAGAGCGACGTCATCATTCCCAAACATATGACTCACACTGATTTGCTAAGCTTTTTTTACTGCATGTGCAGTTTTGTAAGCGCGGGTTTGTTTGTGTGTACAAAAAGACAAGTGTGTGTCCATGAACCCACTTCTGGGAAGATTTGGCACTGAGACGTGCTAAAACACACACAAACACACTTCCCAGAATAAAGTGTATGCCTTGAATTCTGGCTGGCTTGACTTATCGCTCCTTCAGTTTGCTTTTCACATCAGTTAATGCTGATGACATCAGTCTCACCTTGAGATGCCTACTGGAACAAAGAATACTAATAAAGAGCTGCTTGTCCATTCTCACAGTGTGTGTGTGTGCGTGTGCGTGCATCAGGGGGCTGGTTAAGCTGTGCTAAAGTGCTGGGAAAGTGAATAGATCAATGATGAAAACAGATCTTCACTGTACTGTACTTTGGTGCTATCGTGGATGGTAATATCATTGTATCTTGACATGTACAGTACCATGGTACTGACTGACTACATGATCTTTACACAGTACTTAAAAATATTCAAAATGTTAATGTTAAAAAAACATGGTACTTGCATGGTACCATGTTCAAGAAACTATAGTGCTGTGGTACTTTAGGTTCAGAACATTAGTTGTATTACACATATTACAATAGGTTGAAGATGTTTATTAAAAATATTTACTTTTCAAATCTGGTGATGACATCTGCGATTATGGTGCTGCCTCCGATAGCTTTTTCCCAGCAAGAGTTCTGCTCAAAAAGAGCAAATGTGTTTGGGCTGTCCTGCAGCCCGAGGCGTTCCGCCATCTGCCTCACGACCTGGACAGAGAAAATAAGAGTTGTTCATTGTTATTTTAGTAGTATTTATATACTATTATAGTATGTATTCATATTTTGAATTAGATTTTTTTTTTTATATTTTCAGGTTAAATAATTGTATTATTTTACAAATTGTATATTTCTGTTTAGCTTTTATTTATTGCTATTTTAGATTTGGCTTATTTTTCCCTGTTAGTTTAGTCATTTTAGTGCATAAACTTAAGTCCTTTAGTTGCCAAGTATTTGCAAGTATTCTCATATTTATATTTTATTTTATTTTAGCCTTATTTCGATTAATAAAAACAACTTTGATTTAAAACTAAATATATTCATTTTAATAACAACAACTGCTCGAAAGAGAGAAAAATCCATGTTGAAGTAACAGAGCAATTTAACAAATAAATACATATTCTTACATTTTTGTGCAAGGGTAATTGCAAAAAGAGAATTTAACAGTACAAAAATAAATGCACTTATAAATAAATACATCTGTCTGGTTCTTATTACTTGCGTGCTAATGATTAATCCTTTGTGTTCCAGTGGTGGCACATGAGCTTAAGGTTCCCAACCCCTGCTACAGAGGAAACAGTTGATGCAATACCTCATTAGCCGTGGTGTGCGAGGTGATTGGTATCTGGCAGCAGCCCGGTCCAGGGTAGTGCACAGTACACAGTATCTCCTGCCTTCCCATCAGCCCCTGGATCTCCTCCCACGAGGGCACACACTCACGGCCGCGCGTCTTCTCCAGAGCCTGGGCTATGAAGGATGCGTAGCTCTCTACCTCTGGGTCCACACTCAAACTCTGAACCCTGATAGCAAAAGAAAGGGGTTTTAAGGACCATTTCCATAATTTCGCATATAAACCGCAAAATTTCCCTCCCAAAAAAATCTAAGGGAAATCGTGTGGCCTCTCTGTTTAGTTTGTCTATTTGCGATATGAAGTGTCAGCCACTTGGTAATCACATGCATTGGCGGAGGCCCTATTTGTGTTAAGTAAACACATGCAGGAAGCGTCTGGGGGCCTCAGGAGAACAGAGACTCGTCCGTCTCCATTACAACAGCCACCTCCGTAATCAAAGCCCTGTGGTCAATGCACCATTTCCTCATGGCACACTCGATTATTTAGCCATTCTCTTATTTTCTGTCTATCCTCCGGGCCTGGCAGTGCTTTAAGAGTTAATTAGCCATGGGATGCAGAAAGCATCGTTTCCCAACCCCTCAAGGAAAGGAAAAGAATGAGCGAACAGGAAGTGCACTTTCCAATCCAGTCAACCTCAGGCAGCCCATATTTCTTACACACTCGACCGCAGGACCGGAGGCAGTTGTGCGTGTTTACACTCAAGGACTTCTAGGTAACGTTTATATGTGTATGTTGAGATCCGGCTGGTGGGTTGGTTTGTGAGTGTACTGTATAGATTTGTAATGTGCGTAACCCACCTCTTCAGGTGAAAGCGTAGGTATCGGAGTATGCTGCAGCTGGGCAGGAAGGTGCAGCTCATGCAGGTGAGCAGCTGCCAGTATCTGAGCTGCGGATTCGGCTGTGTCTGTGTCTGCATCTGGACTCCTGAGTTGGTGACGCTGGTCTGTTTGATAAGCTGGCAGTAGAGTTCATCTCGGAGCGGCCGGAGGTCAAGGCAGGTCTGGAGGATCCCCTGTATGAGAGGAATAGGCTCACGGGCCAACTCCAACTGCTGGAGGCAGTTAAAAAGCCTCACCGCCTCCTCACGGATGGACATGTAGCCTTTACCTGCCATATCTATGAATAAAATTGAGAAAAGGTGGGTTATAACTCTGTATATATATTTTGTAGTCACAAAAAATGTAGTCACTGTCCTGGAATATCACACCTTTGTCTCTGTAAATCTTTGCATTCAAAAAAATTACTGCTTTGTTCTTTTTGACACTTTCTGGGTTAGAAGATAAACCGGGGGCACGATTATAGCACTTAAACACGGAAAAAGTCAGATTTTTAAATAAGAATGGTCAGTTCTGATTTCATAGCGAATAAAAAAAAAACAGGAGACCAAAAAACATCAGTAAAGGTTTTCATTTAATGAAGGTTTTCAAGGAAGGTGAGAGCTTCAAAGCACTTGAAAACAAATGCGGAGTTTGCTGTGCTTGTGCTTGACAGGTGACCATGATTACACCAAAACGGCAGGGTTGTAGACAGAGGGGTGTGTCTGATCTGAATGGTTCATTGAAATGTGAGCAGTGGTGTGTGTATGTGCTATAATATGCAATGCAGGCGTGTGTGTGTTTGACTCACGTGTGTGGTGGAGGCTGCCATAGGGGAAAGGCAGCAGTGGGGCGTAAAGGGGGCTCTGGGTGTACCTCAGGATGGGATTATGTTCATAGATGTGTTCTACAACTTCTGGATTGAATTTATTTTCCTGTACAAAAACAATGCACATAGATCAATGCAAGGTCAATTAAACACCTTGATATTTATATATATAAACTCAAGACAGATATATCTGCTGTGTATCATTATATCCCCATAAACACATGACCTCTTTGCTATATGGTCCGTAATGAAATGATGAAATGATGTTTTATATGAAAATGTTGTGTTTGGGAAAACGGCTTAGGGGGGATGAATGAAAGGGAAACAGATTTCAGCTTACAGATGGACTTGACAGCCCTGGTCAAGGTCTGCTCTGTGTATGTGTGGATAATGAAAGCTGCTATGTACATTTCAAGGGTGAATAAGGGCAGTTTATGTTTGCTGTGGGATGTTTGCTTATAACAGACATGATAAACCAACCGAAGAGAAGTTAAACGTGACAAGACCTCCTGCCGTAACCACTATGTGCTGTATGTGTGAGTTTGTGAGAGGTAGAATAAATAGTACATTACATAAATAAACTTAAGATTACAACATTTTTATCAAAACAAAGCTTATTTTATTGCATGGTTATTATTTTTAAAAAGCAATGCGTCAAAAAAATAGTGTCTTTTAGCAAAAACTAGATTGAGAATAAAGCACAGCCTCTCTTATCTATTGTTTAAATATTTAATATCCATGCATATCTTATCTCTAAGAGATATATAGCAATCTGCAAGGTCATTTAGGGGTCTGGGCACTTAACATTTCAACCACTGCAGTTTTCACGCCTGTCTGTCTGTCTGTTTATGTGCGACCTCAATGGGATTCCGGGGAGTTCTGTGGGCTAGCAACTAGCATCCTATTAATACAGATCTATCCAAGAGCGCCGGCATTACATCATAAAAACTGAGTTATACTGAAGAGCTACTCGCTGCCTTTCGAAACTATTTCCAGAGACACGGGATACAGAGGAGCACATCTATAAGTGTAAAATCACTAGCCAACAAACTAAGAATAATATAGTGAGACAGAAAGATGACAGTGGGTGGGGTTTAGATGGTTTACACACCGTGTCTGTATATGCGTGTCATCCTGAACTTGTCTATAGGAGCTAAGCTGCCATATATATATATATATATATATACACACACGCACATACAAAAAAATTATATTATCTTACATTATGCACTATTTTCCAAAATCTGGGGTCAATACGATTTTTACATATTTTTGAAAAAGTTTAGAAAAAAGCTGTAATTTTGTGAAATATAATTTGAATTTAAAACAACTGTTTACTATTTTAATAGATTTTAAAATTATATTTATTCTTGTGATGCAAAGCTGAATTTTCAGCATCATTCCTCCAGTCTTCAGTGTCACATGATCCTTCAGAAATCATACTAATGTTCTGATTTTCTGCTCAAGAAACATTTCTTATTGATGTTGAAAACAGTTCCGCTGCTTAATACTTTCAAGAAAACTTTTTCTCAGGATTCTCTGATTAAAAGATCGACATCTTTTATAAATGCCTTTACTGTCACTTATGGTCAATTTAAAGCATCCCTAAATAAGTGTGTGCATGCAACATTCATAATCCCTCTTGATATATGTTGACATGCTGTCATGTTCATCTCCGTTGCTGCTTGTTCTCTCACCTCAATGTCTCGTATGAGGAGCTGTGTCGGCGTCTCAACCGGCGCTTTGCTGTCTATGACTTTCTGTACAGCACACGCCCAGTGCACCGCCTCATTGTAGTGCTTTGTGAAGAGTCTGAAGCAATGTTTGCGGCCATACACTGTCAGACTCCAGTAACCTGTCACACATACACATTAAAGAGGCCCATATTTAGTGCAACTATTTAAAAAAAAGTGCCATTCAATAAAGTGGAGCAATACAAAAATAGCATTTTCTAATAATTGGGAGAGTACATAAAGAGAAACCACATGCTTATACTGTTTCTGATTAAAGACAAATGTCCTAGAGCTCCAGCACTCTGACAACCTCATATTTCACGTGTCTGACCTGCAGTAAATGTCTTCAGATGTCTTCAGAGAGCTGGATCTAGATCTTTTATGAGGATCTAACTAATATCTCATTTCTCCTGTTGTTAACTTTGGCAGTCAAAAGAATGAAGCTTTGGTTCACAACTGAGGTTCGAACCACACCATTTCTTTACAATCTCCATGAGGTCAACCAATCTCTCTAGACTGTTTAGGGGCAAGTATTTGCTCTACACAAGAATTCAAAAAGAGCAATATCTAGCAACTTCAATATTTTATAGCAGAACGTTGTATATTCGTTGTGGAAACTCATTTCTATGACTAATATACATTCCCTGATAATTCCATGTTTTTTAAAGCCAGCGGGTGTTCTAAAATTTACAGGCCAAAATATTTGGTGTCCACTGTAAACATCTCCGATTTCTTAGGTGAAAATTGTACCTCATTAAAGTTTTCATTAACAGATCTGTTTTACTCTGTGGACGAGTCAAAGCATTAGCCATAATATTATATGACAGCTTGTTTGTTAAAAGAAGAAACTGTTTCTATCGTGTCCGCTGTACTGTATAATGAATGACTCCTGACCGACTGCTGCCCTTGTACACACACACACACACACACACAAAGATTTACTTTCATACATACAGACTTTTATCTAGGAAAGTCCCTAAAGTTAATCTGGGAAGAGTTCTGAGTTTTGTGGACGTTGCTGGTTAACACACACACACACACAGACACACATATACAGTATGACTAAGCCTCTGAGTCTGTCTGGTCATTCCCTACATCTTCCCAGACAACAATGTCTCTTGTTTCTCTGCCTTTATTTCTCTTTTGTTTTTTTTTTTATCTTCTCAAACAATCATGCATTTCATTTCCTCAATCAAAGTCTTCCCACAAGAAAGAATTCACGCCAATGCCGACAAGAGATCAACAGCTCACCCGACCGCTTTGTGCCTGTGATCTGTCCAAAAGATCAGCTCTTTCTGAAAAAATGCATGTCACTGTGAGTGCAAACCCTAAAATAGTGAGTGAAATATTGTGTTTATGTTCCACTGGACTATGAATCCTGGCTCACACCATTTACTGACCAGGACAAAAAGTGACAAACACAAAGTCACACTGGGTTTCTGCAGGTTTTACAAAAACTTTTTAAAGACCTTTTTAAGACCAAGTAAAAAAAAAAAAAAAAGGAATGAATTGAAGACAACAATATATCAATATGTTGTCTAAGTGTAAATCTCTCTAAACACTGAGTCTATGAAGCACACAATTAACTTCCAACCAATCTCCATCACGGAATAAAACTAACAAATCACAAACCATTTTCAATCAATTACAAAGAAACAGCAAGCAACGATTTCAATTAAACATTACGTTTTAAGTAGAAAAACTGAAATAGGATTTTCTTATACAATGTGTTTGCTGACACAAATTTTGTCAGTATATTTTTATGGTGTCAAACAATGTTTGAGGAGAGGTTGATGGTGGAATTTAAAATAAATAAATAAATAAAGAATATTATATGATTAAAAAATCACCAAAATAACCTTAAAATCATCACCAAAGTCATGAGAAAACGGAGGATGTGGTTTTTTGTGTAAACAGAAAAAACTGCTTTGACTGATCCCTTATTTATGCCTAAAACGTACATATTAGTTCTACAGAAAAATAACATGTACCTTTAGGGTAACACAAGTCGGAATATTTTCCCTTTAAGTGTGACAAGCTGTTGAACCGCTAAATATACAGAGTGCTCTGAGAGTGTATACAAGACTAGACTGTCCTAGTTTAATTGCAGGTGTGTTACCTGTCTGTTTGTAGGTGTGTTTATCCGGCCACAGCACTGAACAGAGGGATGTGAGTACTAGCGTGCCCTGTCTGCGAGCATCTCTGTCCGGGCCGCTGTAGTAGTCAAGAGAGTCTGTTGTCAGCACGAACCAGAACCTCCTCTGCCGGAGCCAACCTCCCTGCACCTCCCGCAGGAGCCAGCCTGAAAAACCCATATTACACATGATAAATACTGTAACAGACCAATCAAGTAAGAATACCATTTGAGATTCCATCTCAAAACCTGACAGAAATGAATGATGTGTCATTTGAAATATCATTCTTTGAGAGCTAGTTCACAGCGCTCATGCAGAGTCAGATTGAGTGATCATGGAAAAAGGGGAAACAGCACAAACCATCCCGTCCACATCCAGCCGAGAGCAGGATACCAAACCTCACTCACCCAACTTAATAGAGGGTTGTGTTAAGGTCACACTGGGGATCAAATCTCCCTCCAGACCTTCAGAAACTTTGTTGTCTACACACAGATGTGTATCGGAGCCAATAATCAAGAAACATACATTTCATGGGAAAAGTGTTTTTTTTCTTTTAGGAAACCCTCATGACACTCGGACCATGTTACCTTTTTTCCGCTGCTGCTTGCAGATGCATTGCACCTGCTACCTTTCCCTTTGAATACGTATGTGTGTGTGTGTGTGTGTGTGTGTGTGTGTGTGTGAGTCAGCCAGACAGACTGGGGGAAGACTGTCTTATTTAGCAGCTCTGCCTGGCCAGCATGAGACAGACTGTCGGAGTATTTGGACCCCTACACTAATATTACTCTGCCTTGCTTATTATTACTCATTACATGTGATTGAGTATTATTACCACTCCAGTGCAGCAAATACCACATATCACTCACATTTACACACTCTGAGATCATGGACGACTCTGAATAACACATACACACACTTAAATCTGTGGTCAGCAGCATAAGTGTTGGTTAACGATGTCTAACTGTCTCAGTTGGTGTGCAGTGTGTCAGCCAATTTGTGTGTCACCAATAATACTGCAAGCTATAACTGAGGATTATGGACTGTTCCCGAAAGTGAGCTAAAGCTGACAAAAAACTTCCTTTGGGTACATTTGAGTTTATACTAATATATTTTTTGTAAACATTTATAGTGTTTTTTAAATGGAAAATGTGGCTTTAATGGTAGGTATAGGAGTCACAGATTGATCAATATTGGTATTCCACACTGATTATTTTTAAGTGTTAAATAATCGAGTTGTTGTCAACTGATAAATATTGTTAATTTTGAATGTAGTTCTGAATGTTGCTAAAGTTTGCCATTTTAAATAAATGCTGTTCTTTTGAACTTTAAATTCATCAAAGACCCATCAAAGAATATTGACAATGAAAAATGTTCCTTGAGCAGCAAATTAGCATATTAGACAGATTTCTGAAGGATCATCATGTGACACTGAAGACTGGAGTAATGATGCTGAAAAATCAGCTTTGCAAATATAAATAGTTTTGGAATATTTCATAATACTTTTACTATTTTATATTATTTTGAATATTTATATAGTATTAGACTTCTTTCAAAAACATTTAAAAACTATTTAATAACTAACTTTTGAACAGCTGCATGTTTATCTGTACACCTGAAAATTACCAATAATGATAATGTTGAATGTTAATATCTCTAAACAATATTGCTTACCGGTAATTTATTACATGTTAGTCTATTTGGGTTAGTTTATACTAATTATAATTACATAAAGACAGTAGAAATATATGGTATGTACTCATTTAGATGGCTGTGTGTGTGTGTGTGACATTATTCAGCCTGCTGCACCCTGGTTTATACAGAGGTAGTTATAAGCCAGATTTTAGATTAACTCACTACAGATAAAGCTGCCAGTGTCATAAAGTTTAAAACACAATTCAACCTTTGAAATTGTAATCTACATGCTGTAAAACTGAAACACGTACAAATCTAATTTACTTCAGATTGAGGATTCCAAGTAACCAGCACAATAAAAAGGGGGACATAATTCACAAAAATGCACTAATGCATGCAAAGAATCAATTTAGTTTTACAGCCATAATAACAAATATGACTTGATCTGGTGAATCAGAGTTATTAAGCAGAAGAATTTCTTCCTCACCCTTCACAAGCACCTCAGGGTCTTCATCCATCGTCATCTTGATCTTCTGTGTGATGAGACTTCTCTTCTCCTCAGGAACTCCTGACAGACTGAACAACATGAAACACATCACAGACATCAGCAGTGTGCCTACTGTAACCCAGTAAGTACTGTACGACCCCCTCCCCTAGCCCCCAAAACACACACACACACACACATATAGGCACACCCATCCCTTGAGGGAAGTTGGGGTCAACATCACACTTCTGCTGCTAAAACAGACCCCTACATAGCACAAAACCACCTCACATATGCAGACATTTCACATCTCACACACAAACACAACGCGCACACGCACATCTCTCCACCCTCCACCACCATGGCCAGGCAGGCAGGGCTTTATCGGTCTGGCAGCCAGGGAAAAGACTGAAAATAAACGTGACTAAGAGACGCCAAGGACACTCGCACGCAAAGAGAGAATTAGGAAGAGCCTAGGAGAACAAGAGTGGTCTAGAAGTCCTGACAAGAAAGTAGATGTCAAATAGTTATCACTAAAGTTTACAGGGCCTGGGACAAAAATGTCATTGGTGGGTCCACTTTCCCTCGGGGGTCAATAAATATGCACTATACTATAAAAGCCCTTAGTAGGACACTCCTCATCATTTTAGACAGTAAATTTATGCCCATTCATCTAGTAGAGCATGTGTTGAGGTCAAGCACTTATGTTAGAGAAGGCCTTGCAATGTGTTCAATGGGATTGAAGTCAGGCCTCACAGTCAAGTTCTTCCACACCAAACTCATCCAACCATGTTTAAATGGATTTTGCTTTGTGCACAAAGGCACAATTATGCTGGAATAGAAAAGGCCTTCCCCAAACAATATTGGAAGCATTGCTCAAAATATATTGGTATGCTGAAGCTTTAAGATTTTCCTTCACTTGAAGTTAGAGGCCTAGCCCATGAAAAATAGCCCATTCCATTATCCTCTTTCAACAAACTTTACAACTGTCACAATGTTGTCATACAGGGAACGTTTTCCTAGCAT
The DNA here is from genome assembly GCF_963082965.1 of Carassius carassius. Lineage (NCBI taxonomy): Eukaryota > Metazoa > Chordata > Actinopteri > Cypriniformes > Cyprinidae > Carassius > Carassius carassius. The sequence goes on along the minus strand of NC_081755.1, from coordinate 36,054,309 downwards.
CCATTATTAAACTCCCAGAGAAGCCAGGTTTGTCACTTCACAGAACAGGTTCACTGCTCCAGAGTCCAGTGGTGGTGCGCTTTACATCACTTCATCTGACGCTTGGCATTGTACATATTGATTTGAGGTTTGCATGTAGTTGCTCGGCCTTGGAAACCAATTCCATGAGGATCCTGCAGCAGTTTTTCGCAGGTATAATTGCCAGTAGAAGTTTGGTACTCCGCAGCTATCAAATCAGCAGAACATTTCCAACTTTTACGCAACATGCGCCTCAGGGCTCTGTGACTTCACATGGTCTTCTGCTTCAAGGCTTAACTGCTGCTGTTCCTAAATATTTCACTTTCCAATAAAACCATTTACAGTTGACTATGGAATAATCAGCATGGATGAAATTTCACAAATTGCTGAGGTTGTTTCTTGTGAGATACAACTCATCGTCAACATGGATAAAAATCAAGGTGTCAACTGAAGGCTAATTGTACACCTGGTCTAAAAGAATCTTGTTAAGAACAGAATAACAGCTTGTAATGAGCAGCTAAAAGATTAGTAAGAGGACGTCATTAGCTAACAAATAATAGATGTTTTGGGGAATGCTGGGAGCACAAGTACCTTGAAGTAGACAGTGATGGATGGATAATTACTCTGATAACACTGGCATTCAGACAGTCTAAAACACACACACACACACACACACACACTTTGGGCTGCAAAGGAGGAACTGAATGTGAGAGTGTCGGTTAATCAAACAAGACATTCCTGTATCTCCTGAAGTCAGAACTTAATTTGGCACTAATTATCTAGACTTGCTAGTTTCTCACCCAAATCAGCCATTTGTTAAGTCAATCAAATTGAGAGTCCTGAAAACTAATTTCCTCATGCCGATGCTCTGGAAAAACATCATGGTTTGTAACCAGAGGCCATGGTCATTGACTGGCCAAGTGTCTCTAATGGAAGAGCCTAAAAACACACACAGAGTATGTGTACTTATATTAATATTTTGGACAATATCAATAAGCTTATTTTCATGTCCAGTAACAAAACACTGAACAAGCTAAATCAAGCAAAAATACACTCTTTTTTTTTAAATGCTATATGTGTATTTATGCATTACAACATTTTAATGTACAATATGAAAAATTGCTGTTCATTCTGAGATTTGCTCCAGATTTAACTGTGTTATTAACTGTTATCGTTAAATGACGACAAAGGTCATTTAAATTTAAGAATACAATATGAATATGTACAATTAAATATCTGCTCTACATTCTGGCTCCAGTCATTCTAAAGCTGTATTTTAAAGCCTGCCAATCTGGTCTAAGGGTATGTTGCCTCTTCATTGACCTCAGATATGATAGTGGTGTCTGAATATTTTTGTGTTCTTGAATATCTTGAACCCTATCAGTGTTCTTTACATTTATTTACAGGTCTGTTTACAAGTGTATGCGTGTAATGGAGATGCAGTGGTAGATCCCTGTGGATTTGCATCACTCTCTAATTTAAGTTGAAGCTCAGATGGAGTCAAGAGTTTACAGACATCCATCAGAAAGAGAGAGAATGAGAGAGAGGCAGGCAGCACAAAAAGAGGAAGCCTCCGATTGCAGGAACTGTGAGGGCTGGAATCAGCCAGTCAGAACCTGCCAGAACCGGTTCATGGATCAGAACAGAATCAAGATCAAGAATCTGGTTTTAACAAAAAAAACCTCCTCTGTCCCGCAGGCATGAGAATAACCCTCATCCTAATCTAGACAGCATTAACACACACATACACACACAGATAAAATGAGCTGAGGTCTATCTCTGCTAGAGGCCGCTGGAATGAGACCAGCATGCAGATATGGACAAACATGCTCTGCTATATAGAGACTTTAGAGGGCAGTAAGATATCTTATGGATGGATATGGGGTATAAAAGTTGAGATGAGCTTTATGACTCATGTCTCGTGGGGCTAGTTTTACTATCTGTCTAGACTATCAGTAAAACTAAAAATGTTTTTTATGAATATGGAGTTGAGAGAGGTCTGTGATGGGGACCTAAAAGGACAGATATTTTGGTGCTAAACAGAAAAACTGGAGCAGCAGGCGATGACTGATCCAGGTTGGCGCACGTCTCATTTCTCTCAAAGGATATAGACAGATATGAAAGACTGAATCATCGAATTATCTCGTCCTTTTTTCAGGACATGACAGTACAGGAGCCTGTAATACTCAACAGAGAGTGTGCACTACAAAATAGGAACTCACAATATAATACCTGTTTCCAACAGCAAGCACATGCATTGGCATAACTGCAAAAGCAGACTCACAATATTCACTGTAGCAATGTTTTTGCTACATAAGAGCTGTGCCTTCATGTAGAAAATAAAGTGATTTCTGGGTTGTAGCAGAGAATATAGTTATAGCGGAGAAGATTGATAGATAGGTACTAAACTGGTATACTGATACAGTGCGAAGGCACTGATACCTGGTACTGGTATACTTAAAAGTCTGTTAAATTGCAACAACTAATCTTCAGTTCAAAAATGGTAGGATAGGGTGAAATTTTTCATCTCATTTTCATCTGCAACTTCAAAATCACCAGACATCGTTGTTTTACCTTCTTTTGTAAAGGCCGTTTGACTGTTTTTGAATGTTCGCTTTGTAAACACTGGGTTGGGTGCTTCCATCTACATACATGACCGTTCAAACATGATTACATAATACGTGAGGTCGAGCTAGTGCAAGACAAGAATTTGTGGATAAAAAGTATAGAATTTTTATTTATTTATTTATTTTTAGAAAATGTCCAAATGTTTCTCTAGAAGAGACCCTTATTCCTCAGTTGGGATCATGAGCCCTTTGAAGCTGCACTGAAACTGCAATTTGGAACTTCAACCCGTTGGTCCCTGTTGAAGTCCACTATATGGAGAAAAATCCTGGAAAAATCCTTTTACTCAAAAAACTTAAATTCTTTTCAACTGAAGAAAGATCAGGAAATCCAACACAGGCTCACTCCAACTCGTCATATATTGACACTTGGTCAGGACACCTTGGCGTTATTTTTCAAAGCACAGGTTCCTCCATGTTTTTCGGTTGTTTGTCTTAATTTAATGATATTCATGCATTTTTAGTAAATATAAATAATTTTAGATAAATTTATAATTTCATTGGAGCACGTAACTCCACCCCTACCCTAAACCTAGCCACTTTTGAACAATATAAGACATGTACCAGGCTAATAATAGTACAGTCACAGTTTGATTGCAAAAACCAACTATAAACAAGCTGTATAAAAGCATTACAAACATGTTGTTCTGCATTCCAAGTCTACGATATACGATACCTTTATGCGAAGAAGAGAGTAAAACATAAGGTTTTAATTGCTCAAAATGATCCCGCTCTGTTAATGCGCTCACAATGGCTGGTGTAAGGCTTCTTCTGGTGGCATTTTTTGAATTCGCCCACAGAGACAGCACACAGGAAGAGATTCACGGCGAACTGAGATGGCGATCACGTTTATTCCTTCCTTTCACAAATCAATAATTTTGCCTCGAAAGACTTGGAATATTAATCTTTTTTTTTAATAATCATGACGGTAGTTGTATCTTATACATTGTGTCTTACTGACAAATGGTAGGGGCAGGGGTTGGGTTACCTGCTCATAATTGTGTAAATAATTTAATATGAATAAAATTGTTGTGACTGTTTACATTGAAAAATCACACCACAACATATATGGAATAATGGCAATATTATTGCCCAATACATAATTTAATCGTGCCTTTGCGTCGGCATACTGATGCTAAGGGTTTCTTATTTAAAGTAATGGAGGACCCTGCATGTCGAAAAATGATGCTAAAGGGGTACCCTGTGCATCAAAAAGCGACACCAAAGTGTCCTGGCCAAGCGTCAATATGTGACAAGTTGGAGTGAGACCGTGCTGAGAAATCAGAAACTTTTTATTCTGGAAGTGAACAAAGCATTTAATATTAAGAAATGTGCATTGTGCACATTCCAAATAAAGATGAATTATAATTTTGATATCAGTAAGTACCGAGCGATATGACAGTAAATATGTTAATAGAATTGAACTATACTTGATACATAAATGTATTTTAAATGTATTACTAGTTTTTAGAACCATAGATAAAGCAATGGACAGATTAATATATAGAATTATAGATGGTCAAAAGCGATAGACAGATAACTTAAGATAAGAACTATAACCTATCCAACTAAAGACTCCTACACAGTAAGGCCATCCTTAAAAATATTCTTGTTTGCCGTAACCCGACCGACCCTGTCAATTTAGCACCGACTCAATTTTTTTTTTTTTTTTTTTGCTTTTAGTCCGACCGACTTGCCGATTGTAATTTTGCGTTAAGACCGACCAATTATTTTTTTTACTCTTCAAACAACTAATACAAACGCAATAAAATACTATTAATTATATTTAAGTATTGTAAATATATAAATTGCCTTGGCCTACATACAAATGAAGGCTATCTTATTTAATAAATAAAAAAAACCTTGACGTCATCTGTGTGTACACGGATGTCACTCTGTGGGCTGTGCGTTCGCTTCGTCTCATACTCTCACTCACTGTCAGAGTCAACGGTTCACGCTTGGTAATGATGGCTGCGGCTGCAGTAAACTAAATGTTCGCGGTCACTGTTTAAAGTCATACGGGTTCGGGCACCATAATACATCTAAAAAAAATTATTAAAACAGCTCGACACCGCTTTAACTTGGCACAAAGTTCTGGAAAAACTGTGCCCAGATCTTTTCCCATTCCTTCTCCTATCTAGTCTAAAACCGTGACCGTGTCGACTGTCACTTTATGTTCGAAAATCTATTGCACGAATCAAGCACGAATCAACCAACACAAGTTTCGAAAAAGGAAATAAGAAAATGATTTTAACGACCTTTTCTCGGAGCGCGTACAGGTTTTTTTTTTTTTTTTTTTTTGAACAGGCGTCACACAGCAACTACAGCTTCGGACAAACACGCATAACAGCAAATAATACTTCTACACAATGTTTCTCTTTTTTACAACAGAAATGCGAATTCAGCCGGTATTCAGTCTCATACAGTTTCGGGCTTGAATCGAATTGTATTCGAATTTTAAATGCATAATTTCAGTTAGGGTGAAGAAAAGCTTTTTGCTTCTCATCTGAGGCTCAAGATAGCGCATCGAGCAAAATATTACTGCATGTTTATTCAAAGCATTAGAATACATGACTGTGAAAAAAACATAATATTTAAAATAATGTTTATGAACCAATTATTATTAATTAAGTTGCTTAAAGAACTATAAACAAAACAGCATCATGTATGCATGCATTGTTAAATAAATAAAAAGGACGGGAAACCAGTCACACAGGATACATTTTTTCATTTAAAAACATGAGATGCGCGAAATATGCGTTCTGTGTGAACGGCTTGGTTTCAGTTTTGATGTAAACAAGATCTTCTCCACATTGATTTTTTTTTTAAGTGGCTTCAACTGGATAGGCTAACATAACCTTATAATGCAATGTCACATATATTGTCATCGCATCTCGTGCGTGTACACGAGGTGAAAAATGAGACAGCAGATACTGCGTGTCGAGCTCGTCCGCCTTTGAAAGTTGTGTAGACACAGCTGTGCGCGCGGCCAGATGGAATGGAACACGTACCGGGGCTCATAAGACAGCTTCCTTAATGCACACCTAAAATTCATATGCGCATTCGAATGTGGATTTTTATTTTAAATTCGACGAATATTCGAAAAAATATTTTTTTTGATAGCCTAAGAAAATCGCCTCTGCGATTTTTTGTTGTTGTTGTTGTTGAAATTTAATCGTAAACACAGCCATGTTGAAGCCTGCAGTAAATGTTTTGCATTATGGCAGTCCACTCTGCTTATTGTTTTTCGAAACTGTTGCACTCCTGTTTGTCATTTTGTACGTAACTTCACGCCAATAAATCATCAGAAATATTGGTATTTACCAATATATTGAATCTTAACATTCCTCCTGCCTGTTGTCCGTGGATTTACCTATATTTGGTGTTATTTGCCGTATAAAACTTTAGACATGCAAAATCGATTTTACAATCGATTCAATGAACACTCGTCACTCAAATCAAACAGGATTTTTTTCACAAAAGTGACAACCCAAGAAAGCAAAGTAAACGTTCTCTCATTTGTAGGTTGCATTGATACGTAGCGGTGGATGCAAGTAAAACAGTAGGCCTACCTCATTTTTTTCTCACCTGATATTCATGCAATAAACATGTTTTTGATGCGACCGAAGGCACGGGTTGAAGACCCAGTCAGTGACGTCACGATATGCTAATTTGTTTAAATTCATACCGACGTCATCACCATCACAAAAAACTACTTTTTTTTTTTTTTTTTACATTTAAACTTGAAAAAAAAATATATACCGACCTACAGACCCTTTTTTTTTAAATTACGGTTACTGCAAACCAAAATATTTTTAAGGATGGCCTAAAGAATGGCTCTTGATAACAGCATAGTTTCTAATGGGGTTGAAGAACCTTTGTTTAAAGTGCAGGCATGAACACAAAACCTTGTTATCTACCTTTTTCTCTGGGAAAATATAGTTTGTGGCTAAAGAAAGCAATAAGAAAGGCAGGAAGTGAGGGTTACAGTAGCAGGCCTTGGGCTGTCTAAACAGTGGTGCCCTTCTGAGTGAATGAGCCACTCTAGATCAATATAAGCACCTTGGACCTCAGAAGCCAGATAACATGTAACACAATTATGTTGTCAATTACCTAACAATACCAGCTCCCGATCAACATGAAGCAGGTCACGTCTCATTCAAAAGTATATGTATATACGCAATAGTGAACGCACACACACACACACATTTCAGTGCAGTTATTGTGTGTCTGAACTTGAAATGCCACACCTACACGCGAAGGCACTGATAAAGCCCACAGGGTTTGGCGTGGTATGACTGTTTGATCCATTGTATAGGATAAGAGTGGCGCACAGTGACATCAGCATGGCAGTATGCCAAAACTTTGCCCCCTGACTGAGCCATTCCTGTCAGCTGAAGGAGGGTTTAGAAAATAATACTTGCTCTATAGAAAAAGCCATGCAATGAATGAGCCATTGCCATTACGACCGAATAGTCGGTGGTTATAAATGATGATACGTGCAATCATTTTTAAACTATTAATATGTACCATGATGAAGTTATCATGAATGTTTACAGAGTGTGTGGATATGTTTGCCCAAACTATTGCTCAGACCCTGATCTATGATTGGTTAAGAGACTTTATGGAATTCTCATTTGCGTTTCATATAAGTATCATCTTTGTCCCAGATGATACTCTTACAATTAATTTGGAGACATCAAAATTTAATTGTAGAAATATAAAATGTATGTGAACAGCATAGCTCAAATACTGTAATTCAGTATGGGATGAATTTAAATTCAAAGTGATGTTCATATTAAAATTTTCCATGATCTAAACAAAAGCTAGAAAAAAAGGATATGCTCACTTGAGGCGGATAGAGTTTTTATTTAGTAAGAACACATGCATAAACTACAATAGAAACACACCAAATATATTCCTAGGTAAAGTCATAAGACTTTGTCTCAACAAGCCAAGAGACTAAACAATTTGCATGTAAATTTTTCCTATTAAAATGATTGGCTCATTCACTGTAGCTCTCTGAAGTATTTACTGTCAGTCGCTTATTGTGCTCTAAAACAATTAATTCATCACATTTAATAAAAGAGCCACAATGGCTTCCCCAGTGTATACCACTTCCATTTCTATTTTGTGCCAATTTCCCATTTCTATAATGCAGAAAATAACTTGGATGAAAACATATCTATTGCTAAGATCTGTTATCTAAAAAATGTCCATTTGCTTTCTATTTAAAGTTGTCATGTAAGAGAATCAACTGGGATATTTAGAGGTCTCATTTGTCATTTTCTTTCCGATGTGAGACTGAAGACTGAAGTTTATACAGTAGATGGATTTGTGTTGTGTGATCGTCTGAGTGAGTATGTGTTAGATGTGGAGGCGTGTTTGAAGTTTATGTCTGGAAACTGTAAAGTAGAGGTTTATTCAATAGTTACAGCTGGAACGCAGGTTTGGACTGGTATAGTGGATCTGTAAAGAGGTGACGGTTGTGAGATAAGTGTGTGTGTGTGTGTGTGTGTGTCTACAAGGTTTCCAAGGCTGTCCAATCAAACCCATCCCAATCCTACCCACTGCTGCCCACTCTTTTCCCAGAGTCCACAGCAGTGGCCCCCAAGTGGGGCCTCCAAGTCGACTTCCTGTAAGAGGGAGAGCAAAGCAGGAAGCAATTTGTCACACAGGATTAAACGACAGGAATAATAAAAAGAGGAGAGGAAAATAAGTGTGCCTTTCTCCAAATCTAGACATGAAAGCCTTGAGGGAGAAACAGCAAGAGAGAAATACAAATAAATGGAAATATAAGATAACAGCCTAGACAAAAATATTAAACCAAACTGTCAGTCAAGTGGGATGTTGACTTTGCTGACACATGGATAGAGACACGGACATCAATTCGACTCATAAGATAGTTAAAGAAATTGAGAGAGAGGAAGAAAAAACAGAAAGGACGACTTAGAAGGGAAAGTGGAAAGCGCTGCAGAGCATGTAGCTGTTGTTTGGTGATAGATGTACAATGCAACACACTGAGCACTGATTTGACGAGGAGAAGGAAGGAAAATAAGCAAATCGTGCTTGTTTATGGAAGTGAAAGCAAATTCACTCTGAGAAACCTTTGCAGTCCAGCTGCAAAACCTGTTCTCTCCTTACTTTACAATGAAAAAAAATGAGCCTGGACATTGAGAGTCTCAAACTAAAATGACCTGGAAACCAGTTGAGTAACTGAAGTCCAGTTATAACCCCATTACAACACACAAAGTTATTTTCATAGTTTTGGGTCGGTAAGAAACATTTAAAATAACAATTAATGTTTGTATTCAAGGATGCATTAAAATTGACCAAAAGTGGCAGTAAAGAAATTTATGTTAGAAAATATTTCTATCTCTAGTTAATGCAGTTTTTTAAGTTTTCTATTAAATCAAAGAATCCTGAAGAAATGTAATGGATTAAGCAACACAACCCATTTCAACCCTGATAATATTAAGAAATGTTTCTTGAGCAGCAAATCAGAATACATTTGCCATCACAGGAATAAAATGGGTTTAAAAATATATTAAAATAGAAAATAATTATTTTAAATTGTGACAATATTTCATAATAATACCATTTTTAATGTATATTTGATCAAAGCCTGAGAGTCCTTTTTCAAAAAATATCAACAAAATCTTATACAAACCTACTGTATAAAGACCAAAAATACATAGAAATCAATTCACATAGGCTAATTGTATTTCAGTTAGATGTGTAGTTGTGCAGCATGTGGGAAAAAAAATAAATATTAATATTAAAAGCCGAAGAAGACTGATTTGCAGATTTAAGGATAAAGGCATGAGGTGGCCGTGTGAAACCATTTTGTGGTTGGAGACGTGAATTGAAATGTTTTGTATGTTTTCAGTGGAATAGCGTCATGGAACTGGAAAGTCTGGTTGGTAATACTGCCAGACAGAATGGTTCATATGAAGGCAAAGTAGCACTGTGTGTGTAACCCTCCCTCTCTGACGCTCTCGGTGGCATAAGCTCACTAACCCAAACCAGCTGTGTGGCCCACACTGACAGGAAATTGATAAAAGAAATGGAGGGATGGAGGAAAGGTAAAAAGAAGGGTAACATATTTTATGCGTTCCTCCATAAATGCCTGCTGAATCAGGGAGATTCTTTTGTGTTTAACTTTTTCTGCCAATTCCATGCGACTTACAGTAACAGACATCAATAGCCTGATTAATCAATGGTTAACACACAATCATGATAAAAGCTAATATAAACCAGTTATCCACTATACACACACACACACACGTTCTAGATTTAAATAAATCATTGGTTTGTTACAGGAACACAATATCGGTTTTTTAGGCAGCTAGCCTGTGAGGAAATGCTAACTGCTAACTCCCCCATTGTCGTAGTATTATTAAGACGACAAACAAAAAAGAAGTAGGCGATCTTCATTCGTTGTTACACTGTGAGTGCATACTTCTCTCTGTAGTACACTTAATCTCTAAAACTTTATTCTCTATGGTACACTTGTGGTATGTTGAAAATTTAAAATGCAGTGCTGCTTATTTATTAACTAACTGCATTAACTGCACTCACTTGACCACATGTGTATATATGTATGCACACTTAGCCATGTTGGAAAGCAAAATTGTCCATACAATAAATAAATGTCGAAGAAAAAAAAAAGCCCTCTGGGACATTCTGAAATGCCCTCATTTAAAAAAAGTTTCCTTTCAGGATTTATAGTAATTTAATATTTTATATATTTTATATATCACTTTTTCCTAATGTTGGGATCAGAAGGAAGGCAATACAAAAACACAAAGCACAAATTGGCACTGCACAGTGCACAGCATCTTGTTGTCTTCAGATCATCTTTATCATTTAGTTTCTGTGTAGACCTGCGCATTCGCCTCTCTCATAAAAAACCACAATACGTGAAAATCCAAGCACTCAGCTGTTAAAATGTGGGAAACACATTAGCACCAAGCTGTGACCTGTCAGGTTGACACATTAATGGACTGACAGTGCAGAACAGCTGGCAACAGGAGAAAGCCAAAAATGAGCAGAATGTTTTTCTGTTTGGGAGTTTTGTTGAAAGACAGGAGGACATAAACCAAGAGCGACAGATACAAAGACAATGCATTCTTTCGGACATGGTGACTGTGAGGACAGTATGATGGAGTGAGTATTTCTGACCTCTGCTAAAAATAATACAGTTTACTCAAGAATACTGCGCCAAGACATTCCACATCCAGCCAGCCGAGCGAGACAGAAAGCACTCAGGATGACAGCACGTGTGTGTCTAATCCGTGATGAGACTGAGCGACCTCTACATGCGATAAAAAAGACTGAGTCACCGTCTGGGTGACGATTTCCTGCAAATCTCAACCTGCTATAACACACACACACTTCCTCCAGAGTCAAGGATTCACAATCTTGATAATATAATAAAATGACCGCGTTTTTGATGATTAATGGTAAAGCACTTTGTGAATGTGCTTGATTCTTTGTGCTGTGACACACCCAAAGCTGACATACAGTAGTCAGGCTAGCTCACATACCATTATCTTACAAGTGGCTCTATAACAAGTGTGTACATTTCCAAAAATGCTATTCTTTTAAACTTTCTATTCATCAGAGTATCCTGAAAAGCGTGCAACACAATTTCCACAAGAATATTAAGCAGAAAACAACTGTTTTAAAAATGTACAATTATAAGAAATGTTTCTTGCGGACTAATCAGCATATTAGAATGATTTCTGAAGAATCATGTGACACTTGAGGCTGGAGTAAAGGCATTTTTATTTTTAAAAACTGAAGTATATTATAATATAATATAAATATATAATATAAATATAATATTTCACATTATTTTTTTTATCAAATATATGTAGCTTTGGTGAGCATAAGAACTAATTCTATATGCTATTTATATCAAACTAAGATGGTATTACCATCTGATACATCCCTGTACCGCCAGAGTACTTTTTTGTAAGGATATGTACTGTATGCACTGACAAATCTATCTGTCCAGGTTGTGAGGGAGATGTAGGACAGATATACACACATACACACACAACCTATTAAGTATCATTAATGGCTGAACTCACCAGGGTGTGCCGTTGGCTGTGCGAGTGGGCTGAGACAGAGTGACCTCTAGTTGCCCCTGTAAAAGAGAAAAGGACAGATCACATGGGCATCTGGAAGGTATTGATCTTTCACTTGCCTTCCAGTAAACTCTGCTAGATATTCTCGAAGGATGTCTCTTTCACTTCCTTTGTTTCAATGTTCAACACACATCATATGGTTCTATTTAGAACTTTAGTTTCGGGTTGCTATGATACCAAAATTTCAGTGGTCAATACCAACTGTAAAAAAAAGATTCTACAGTAAACGCCTGTTTATTGGTTAGCTGCAAGTTACATAACTATGTATGGTGAAAAACTGTAAATGGTATAAACTATGAATTACTGTATACTGTAATTTAGTGTGAGTGACACAAGTAAGTCTCTTTATTTGTGCCATCAGTAATGCACATCAGGGTGTTTTGTTTAACATTTTCTATACACAGTACATGAGTTCATATTTTTGAATTATTTTAGTGTCATATATGCTTCCCTTAAACATTAAATGAACAAAAAGCCATTCCAGGTGGGGGAAAAAAATAGGTTGATCATGAAATAGCTGGTCTTTAATTATGAATCATTATAAATAATTATGGCTTGGCATTATACCAAAAATCTAATACCAGCATATGGGTGAAAACTTTCAAAGTAACCATACATTCAACTCCACTCTTGCACAGTGTGCTAGCAGTGGCTTCAAAAACTAGCTGTCTGAGATGTTTTGGCCGTTGATGCCTGAGCAGATGATTGATAGCGCGGCAGGCTACGGTTCGAGGGATGTCCGGATTCTTTAGTGCATTCCTCAGGTCTGGCTTCCCCTTCCCCATCTCAGAGCTCATATTAAAGAGGGGAAGACGGAAGGAGAAAGGAGCTCTGGACTGCAGCAGGGGTCCAGGAAAGGTCAACCGGAATGACCTGGAAAGCCTTTGATGTGGCTCAACGTAGCTAACCAAAAGAAAATGTAGCAATAGGTCATTATGTCAGTTAGCCAGCTTTATGGTGTCTCATCGTTCATAATTGTCAACTAATCATGAGTTAAGTCATGTAATTTGTATGGTAACTATCAAACAACTTGTACAAATACCTAATCCATGCTGTGAGTCATAAGGTCATTTACTGGATTCTAAAATTCTCCCTTGGTTAAAGAAAACCCCATGGGTTCTGCAGATGTAAACCAGAACGGTAACTGACCAACTTCCTACTTGCTGCATGATACATGTTCTGAAACTACCACACGCACAAACACACAATCACCTAGTAGTCTAAATTTGGATTTCCCCATTGACCTTCTTAACTTAAGCCAGAACATGATGGTAGTGTGAGAGCGGAATGGTTTGTCGGACATAGCAACAGTAATTAAGGAGGGCAGGTTTTTTTTTTTATTATCATTATTATTTAGCTATTTTGCCTTTATTAGAATAGGACGGATCAGGACTGACAGGAAGAGTAGTGGAAGAAAGATGGGGGCAGGATTGGGTAAGGTCCTCGAGTCGGGATTCGAACTCAGGATGCCTGTAGCGCAACAGCAAGGCTATCGGCGCCAAAAGTAGGGCAGTTTTTGTGAAGGGTCAATGCATGTCACAATGCAGAATAAACATGTTAGTGCCAAGAGCTGTGGGAACGGAACGAGGCTGGTGGAGAAAGGGATAATGCACGACACCTGTGCCACTCACCCTTTTATCCTTCTGTGGCGCCGGAGTCGCGCATTATCACTAACTCCACTGGCCTCACTCCATTCCCATAGCTCTCGGCCCCACCCCACTCGTCACAAAAAAAGATATGGTGCTACTTCCTTTTCGCTGGAACTTTACCATTTTTTCCACACTAAATTACCAAAAATGGAACATTATTTAGTTACTTTATAAACCATTTTTGCATTTGAATTTTGCAATTTGGCTAACACTTAGTCACTAGGTCATAAACCAACAAACATACTTCAAAAAACAAGTGCACTTATTAACAGCACCTCTTCGGTAGTACTTGGCAGTTATTTCCAACACACAAACACTTAGCACTCATGGGCACTTGACTGCTGCATTCAGATCATAAAATTAGAAATAAGGGCTGTTCTTAGAACTGACAAAGACATAGAGCACTTTTGTGCTCAATCCATCTCTATGCAATACCAACCCAGCTCTGCCTCGCCCAGCCCCTCTGGACAAACTCTGTCCCGCAGCCAGCACTCAGACCCTTCACACCCACTGGACAGTAAATCCAAACTGTCCTTCCCTGAGAACAGATCTGATGTCAGCTTTAGTTTCCTCTCTGTTCTACCTTACATGCATATAATTGAGCCTGAATATTGACCTGTATGACTTTTCATTCTCCATTCACTTTCACTGTATAGACGAAAAAAGATTCTCAAAATATCTTTGAGTTCCACAAAAGAAAGTCAGTCATACAGGACTGAAGCGACATGAGGGTGATGAGGGTGAATTTTTTATTTTTGGGTGAACTATCCCATAAATGACGTACATGAGGAAGGGACGAAGAGAAAACAATGTCAGACATAGAGGGAAACATTTCCTGCTTTCAACTGTGTTGCTTCTGTCAACACTATTAAACTAAAACAAACACAAAGTGAAGCCTCGAATACCTTCTGGGAGGTGATGGCTAAAAAATTTTTTAAAAAACATACAAAAGTGTCCTCAAAGATTTGTTGGCTCCTACCATTTTGCCAGCAATTTTCTTGTGAGTGGTCCTGTAGTCAATAAAAGCAGTGTTTTGCCCATAACAGGCAGCGAGCACACCGCAATTTGCAATAAATACTGTTTATGAGTGGATTCTAGTTAAAGTTGATTTCCAGGAAAATTACAAAGAGGCTCATTTACACAACCATGTATTTCTGACCACTGAGATCTGAGTCCTTCTGACCCCTGTCAACCGCCCACCCACTGGCAAGCCCAGGCTGCGGTGCCACACTCGGTTTGCCTACGGGTTCTTGTTAATGACTGGTATGCATGCACTGGCTCTGATTCTGCCCTTTGGTCCAGTGACTCTGTAAGGTTTATCAGAATCGATCCGGCTGTAAACTGACTCAGTCTGACTCCCCCACATCAGCTGTAACTCTAGTCCCCCTCACCTTGACCTCTTTCACAGACACGCACCTCTATGTGTGTGTGACAAAATCGGCACCGCTCTGTGGCATCGTGTTTCAGTTCTCTGGCACAGCCTCGGAGGAACGTTCCGTGCCGGGCTGCGGGCTCCTGAGGGTCATGAGGCTAAAGACTCAAGAAGACGGTTCTTTTCTTACACAAACTCTTTCAAAGAAACAACAAACATTTCATGAGTGTGAAGAAATTTGTAAAAAAAAAAAATAATAATAAATTTGTACATTTATTATTTCTTATTTTAGGCCATATATTTTCTTTGTTTTAAAAGAGTCACCATATTACTCATATAAATGTCTAGTTTCTAGGTTGATTAATGTTTTAATGGTTATAATATACAGTATACGCATACATTAGGACAGTAAGATTTTTTGGAACAAAAATATTACTTCTATTCAGCAAGAATGCATGAAATTGATGAAAAGAGACAGTAAAGACATTCATAATGTTATGATTACTTTTTAACTTTATATTCATCAATGAATCATGAAAAAAATGTATCAACGTTTCAATGTATCAGTGTGGTAAACAGTGGCGGCTCGTCAGGGGAGGCATAGCTTCCCCAAAATTTTGAGGTGAAAATGAGGACGATTTAATGTTAATAGAATTCACAATTCATTTCAGTTCATGTCTCTGAAGCTTGATTTTTTGTTTGTAGATTCACAGCTATAATACCACATGTAACTGAAGTTGGAAAGTGCCGCTGTTCTAACGCAAATGAGACAAATCTACTGCTGTAATTACTAAGTGATAGAGAGGGGGGGGGCTGAGCTCTTATGCCTTCGTTGGTAAAAAAAAATGTTTTATACAAAAACAAAACCTATCAGCACTGAGCGTTCACCTTCAGTGCTTACGAGTGTTGAGAAAAAAAAAACCTTGTAGGGGAGGCTAGCCTCCCCTCTGGTATATCAACCAATCATCACAGAGATGTAAATTACGTGCTATTAGTTTGAACATCTCACGCTGTGCTGATAATGTACCAAGTACTTATGATGAGTAGTGATATTGAATATTTGATCGCCAACAGATTTACCAAGCTGTCATTCAGACAGTATACAAATTAAAAATAAAAGGAGAACAATCCAGTCTGGATAATCAACTTTATTAAATAGCACAACAGACAGCTCTCTTATAACACTTTCAAGAAGGGATGGATGTTTGCTTCAAGTGATAGGATACGTAAGTGAAATTATATTATCTTGCTGTTTGTGTGTCGTTTTTGTTATGCTTTCTAATTAAAGCCACCAAAAATGATTGGTGTTTTAAAGTTGTTAAGCAAATAATAATAATAACAGTCGGCAGGGATCCCAAAACCAATACAATTAGTGTGCATCCTCTATTTTAAAACCCACGAGCCGCCACTGGCTGTCAAATCAATTAATTGCGATTAATCGCAACCAAAATAAACGTTTGTTTACATAATATGTGTGTACTGTGTAGCCTACATTTATATGTATATATAAATACATATATATAATCAAATAAATGCAGCCTTGGTGAGCACAATTGATTTCTTTCAAAAACATTCACCAAATCTCATCAACCCCAATCTTTTGAACAGTAGTACAGGCCTTTTAAAGCTTCTAAAAGTATATAAATAAAAAAAAGAAAACGGTTAAAAAAGATCAAACACAGCAAAATGTAAAGATTGCTGTTAGATAAATATTGAAATATTATTGTATTCTAAGGTGCATGTGACAGTTTTGGCACTAAATCTATGAAACGCTATTCAGGTCAGCGGCAAGACGCTTTATGACCGGCACACCACAATTTACAACTAGAGCTGCTAAGTTTAGTACATACGCACACACATTAACAATGATGGTGTAGGGAGTAGGGAAAGGTGTCCACTTGGCATAGGGAGATGGACTGGCTGAGGTCCTTGCCAGAGGAAGAGTGGACTTAAAAGAGCAGGATGAAGGTGAGAAAGAAGATAAAAGTGTGTTACAGAGCAAAAGGGGGTGTGTATAATGAGACTTGCTTAATGTTTAACCAGGGTGGAGAGGCACCATAAATGTTGGACAGGCTCAGCAGGAGAGACTGAGAGGTGCCATTAAACCTCTCTCTTTTGCTCTCTATTAGCCATACGGTTCCTCTGAGTGGCCCACGCTTTTCATTCATTTGCTAATGTTGGTGTACGTGCATTTCTTTGTATGTTAAAGATGTCCTTTTAGCCTGTAGGATTTCAGAAAAAAAACACAATTCAAATCCAGATGAATTTCAGGAAACCACACATCCGAATTCTTGTTCAATGTCATACGTTCCACTACAAACCCCTTCCCAAGACATATAAAGAGTTCACAGCACTGAAAATGAGTCTGTCTGTTTCACATGTTTTTCTTATATCTAATAAAGCTTAATCTGGGGATTGAGTCGGTTAGGAACACTGGGAAAGGTATGGCGTGTGAGCGGGACCTCTGGCAAGAGCGTTCTAGGATGAGGACAGGATGAATCATCCAGAAGGAGATGCTGTGATGGGTTCGTTCCGTGGCTCACTTCCGTTCCTGTGTCCCAAGAGATGGGGTTGAGTAAGAGGGCGGAAATGCCGCTGCTCTGCCAACCACGGGCCTCTGGAGCAGATGTTCATCTGTGTGCTTTTTTGTTTTTTTCTATGCTTCTACCCTGAGGGGACTTTTAGGGACAGGCAGGATTAGCCAAACAAAACAAACTTCATTTACTTTTTAAATTTTTCTGAGTGGCCTGAAAGACCACCACTTTAACTTTGTATATTGAATTTTAAGGTATCATGCAATCCGTTTTTATGTTTATGTAACAGTTTGTCAAAGTTACTGTGTGTTGCTGGGAAACTAAGTCTAAAAAGTGAAAACATAAAGGGAAAAAAACAAATGTAGCGTTATGGAAAATCGGTTTATTTCGCCCATATCGCTCCAACAAAAACAACAACAAAACATTAAACCTCAATTTAAACCTGCATAGCGCAAGATTTTGGCTCATTGCAGAGGTTGTGGGGGAAATACCATCTCAAAGCTCTGTGGTTCTACCGTTATACATTAACAGCTCTGAGGCTGTGCCAGGAACTCCTGCCAGTTTGTGTTTCTTTCCCAAGATGCCCTGCTCCTCACCCCAACAGCTGCAGTGGGCGGGTGTCATAGCATCTTCAAGGCACAGCGTGAATTTCAAAAACAAAAAGAAAGAAAGTTCTGTGTCTCCTAAGAAACATGGAAGAGTGAATCAAGGGATGTTCGTCACTCTAAAATAGGAAAAAGGGGGAAGAGCAGGAGCGTGCAGGACAAACAGAAGCTCTCTTTCAGCTCTCCCACTGTCTGTTTGGCCAGCTTGATTGGGGAACGCTGCTGACGTCAGAAGAGCAGATCCCAGAACCAGCACTGCACTGCTGCATGCTTGCTATTAGGAAGGCTTTAAAGGGATAGTTGGTCACCTTTATGTCATTTCAAACTTTTATAACTTTCTTCTGTGAAACCCAATAAGAGACATTGTGAAGAATGTCATTGTGAATTACTGGACCTCCTTGACTTGGACAAAAAAAAAAACTGTTGAAACATATCTCTTGTGTTCCACAGAAGAAAGAAAGTCATTCAGGTTCGGAATAACATGAGGATGAGCAAAGTATTAAAGTTAGCAAAGTTATAACAAAGTTATAAGCCTGAATATCAGGTTTCCTTATAATATAGGACAAAATATTTGGTTTATTTCAGCATAGATATAGTGCAGATGTACATGTGAATTAAAAGTGGATCTGTGGACATGATACATTTAACTGCGGCCTCCTGTGGCACAAACAAAAGGACCGTTAACAGTCACTGCAGAGAGGAAGTATCCAAACACACACGTCTGTGGGGTCAGACCACCTGCTTGAGTGTGTGGCCTACAGAGGGTTGGGTGCAATGGAGGAGGTCTTTGTGTAAACACGTCAATGGATGTTTCCGGAGCGGGCTTTCCTAGACTTCAGCCAAACCAGGCCTCTTTGTACCCTCCGTATTTCCAAGCAAGTATTTCCTCTTTGGCAATAACAGTTGACAGTGAAAGCCCAACCTTTTAGAGGTATCTGGTATTTAGTTTGATTTGGGGGAAAAGGTTGCTAATACTTCACCAAAACAGAGCAAAAATCATCAAGCAAAATGGGTAAAGTAATGAAACTAAGCCAGACTGATTTAGCCAGCAAAATTCCCAACTTGAAAATCCAGTTTAAGCCCTTATCTATGTGATAGAAATATGATCACATTAGCAACATTTCAGTGAAATTTTGTGGGAAAAGCACAAGCGCTGCTCACACAGAAGTCACTTTCAATCCAAGTAGCTTTCTGTTGGTCATTTAAGTGAATTCACATAACCAATTTGAACCAGATGTGAAATCTGAATGGGGAAATCTTTTGCCCTTGTGCAAAATTCCCATTTGTGTGGTTTCTTAATGAAATTCCTGGAATTTTGCACTCATTTTCTGAATAATGGTGAATGTGACTGCACCTTAAGCCAATCATTAGTAATTAGTAAATGTAAATGATCATGGACTGGTAGATAATGGACTAACACCAAGATGGTCAAGCTGGTTTTTGGTGGCACGTCTACGCTAAAAAAATTGAATCACCAGTTTAGTCAAGTTAGACACCATCTCTCATGTTGCAAGTTTAAGCTTAATATTCCAACAAGTCCTTAAAGAATAAGCTTTGATAGTTCAAACCACCAAAATGGGAGAGTGCTAATTATAAACAAGAGAAAAATAGGTGCCACCCACCAAGTCCTGAGCAGCAGCCACTTAGTTTGTCTTAGGAAGGGAAAACTGAAGGTTGTTGCTTGGACTATTGATCCTGCCCGGCATGTAGAGGAAGCCTGGCTTTGCAGATGCACTTTAGATATCAATATCTTTTATCAATAATCAATAAAGGCACCGTGGCAACAGTGAAAACAGCAAGGGTCAATTGTAGCGGTGCAACAGCAAGAAAAAATTGAGAAATCATAATAAAAATTCAAGCTCTGCATGCCCTAAAACAATGACTCAGCAAATAGGCACTCATATTACAATAGCCATTCATATAGTTAGAGCTGATCAAGTCTTTAAAGCTGCTTCATTACTGTATATGTGATACCCAAAGATGTGGGAAGGCACTCAGCTGACTATGTAAGATTATCTAATGGTTACATCACA
The DNA here is from genome assembly GCF_963082965.1 of Carassius carassius. Taxonomy (NCBI): domain Eukaryota; kingdom Metazoa; phylum Chordata; class Actinopteri; order Cypriniformes; family Cyprinidae; genus Carassius; species Carassius carassius. The sequence goes on along the minus strand of NC_081755.1, from coordinate 36,034,319 downwards.
TACTGGAGACTGGCAGCGTTCAGCAGATCAATTTTATCAAATTTAATCATCCAATCAAATTCAAACTGAGTTTCTCTGAAACTCTGTTTCCAAAATCACCCATTCACGTCTAAATTATCCTGTACTATTAGACTATCCCATCTGACAACACTTTAAAAAGTGCATTTTTTTCTTCCTGGTCATGTCTTTTCTTGCCACTTGGCGCCAAGGACTGGTGCCTTTAAAAAAAAAATAGGGACATGATGAACCTGGGGTATGCATTGACCTATTAACCTCCTATATTCTACCCCCATTACCCTGACACAGACGCACATAGAAACCCTTCACAGAGACATAAATGGGTTAATGGCATAAGACTTCGGCAAGGAAATATGAGGATTATTGATCTCTGGGCGATTAGTCCATAGAGGATAGATGGAGAGATAAGAGTTCAGTCTATAAGAGATTGGCGCAAAAGGTCCCTTAGGCTGTTTCTTATTGATTGGCCTAGTGCATTTGTGTAAAACAGGGTTTCACAATATGTGACCGATTAGAAAACCAGTAGGTGTCTCGTACAGCGTGTGTGCATAATATACGTCCAGACATGTCAATATGTCTTTATACCCGCCTATCAGAGAACTGATATGAACTGTAGACAGTACACTTGAGGTAAGCCAGCATTACATGTGGGTGTTGGGTCATAATGGGATGTGGAATACTTCCAGCTGTAGGCGAGTAGCCATCCCAAGAAATACACAGGATCCACCAAGTGTGAGATGGAAATATTTCTGCTTAAATTCAGAAATGCTCAAAACTGCCTTTGTGTGAGTGTGAGGAAGGCTCTCTGGCTGTTGAAAAACTAATTTAGTGTACAAAAGGGGATCAATACCAGAGATTTTACTGACAGAGGAGCCATTATGAAATATTTGATCATGCGGATGTGTTCTGCTGCAGTGTCACAGAGGCATAAAATAGATGGGGAACCTGAGTGCTGGCTCAGCTGAATGTGCTTCACTGTTCATTACATTTCGCAGGAACCCTTCATCTCTGTTCTTCACTATGATTTGTGCCTCTCTTTTTTAACCCATATGGGCTAATCTTGAAACACCTCAACAATACGATCTTGTGTGTGACAACAGTGGAATACTTTTGGATGCATAGTTGACATACAGACAAAGGACAATTACGTATTTTATAACTACATATTTTGATTTTCATGGTGTCCTACTAACAGGACTGCTAGAATTAAAAAGCTCTCAAAACCATATACACAGTGAGCATATGTATTAATGGCTCACAAATAATACCTTGGGATCAATGGTATCTTAGCATGCAAACGGAAATATGACCAGAAAAACTAGTTTTGCTAGAACAACCTTGGTGTTCTTATCACACACTATGTCCAACACTAATCAACTTGCACATATCAGTGCTTCAAACATATGTCTGAATATGTCTATAATGTATGAATATAAAAAAATGTATTTACCTTTGAGCATTACAGTATACACATGTAGAGAGTCTTTGAGAATGACTGCGATTATGGTATTATATCGTTACTAGTATATAATCCAGTAGTGACAACTAGTATTCTTTCCAATTTCACTAGTATTATCCATTTATTTAAACAGTGGTGCTTATTCATTACATATCAGTACTTATACTAATAGTGACTAATAGCTATTTAATAAACCACTAACACCTATTATTTATATGAACACTGGTTCCTTTACTAGTAATAATTAGTTCTGAATAAATAGACACTAATATACTTAATCATATGACAAACAAAACAATCATTGCGTGAGACAAGTAATGTAGCTAGTGACACTTAGGATAGATAGTAGTGTCTAGATAAATATATACATGTATCTAGTAAATAAGTACTAAGCAGGACTAGTTACTGAACACCCAACGTAAAGAACTTGTATCAAATTAAAAGGTACTAGTAAACTGGAATAGGTATCTAACGTTAGCAATACATGTTGAGATCTGAACCACACATCCCCATACAATTCAATGGGGGGAAATGTCAATATGTTACTTGATTTTACTTAAAAACAATAAATGTTAATTGTTATGTATGGGTTCATGACTTGTGAAACATTAACAAGTATATAAAAAAATAAAAACAAGTATACAAAAAATATTGTTACGTTTTCAAAAAAGTATAAGTGGCATCAGAACAGCTATCAGTTAGTTTGAACTACAGAACTGAACCATACTGGATATCATACAGTGCTGTCTAGGTAGTCAGCTAGCTTCTTAGGTTTTGTCTACATAACTTACCCTTCCAGTGTGTGTGTGCTCGTCCTGATTGCGTAACTCAAAAGACTCTTCCTCCTCTTTCTCCCCATGATCCCGAGCCAGCAAACTGAAGCCTTGTCTGCAGCACACAAGCCAGCAAAGTCCCTGCAAAGGCATTCAAATCACGGCGTGTCGTCCAGTTTCTATCCGTAAAAGTCCAGTGATTTCCACCGTCCTGTCGTGCAGATGGGACAGATGGAGACTGTCTAGTCGCAGGAAACGAGCTGATCCGAGTGAATAAACTCTGAGACAACTGACAATACCGCGTTTTATCACGCGGGATATATCCAAATACGAGTCCAACTTAAGAGAAAAAAACTGATATGATAAAATATGTTTTATCACATAGCTACGTTCAAAAGGAGAGTTGATAAAACAACGCTTCTTATCGGCTTCTGCTGCGTCTCTGATTCTGCGTGAGCGGGACATGAGCATGCAGGCTCTTTGAGAAGCGTGAGTGAAGGGGCGGAGCGAATCACCCCATGCGTTAGGATTCGCAAGATGATTGGCTCGCCACGCACACGCCCAGAACACGCCCCGCCCACTGTCTGGCTCGCTGCACATGGGAAGTAGGCATTTCAGGAAATGGAAGCGATTCGGTGATGGGATCAGAAATGTTTGAGTCTCGTTGTAAAGCAACAACAAGTGTGACCCTGGACCACAAAAGCAGTATTAAAGCGAAGGAGAAAAGTTGAATTAATGAGCTTTCCATTGATGTATGGTTAGTTTGGATAGGACAATATTTTGCCGAGATACAACAATTTGAAAATCTGAGGGTGCAAAAATATCAAAATATTGAGCAAATCGCATTTAAAGTTGTCCAAAATAAGTTATTAGCAATCCATATTATTAATCAAAAATTAAGTTTTGATATATTTACGGTATGACATTTACAAAATATCTTCATGGAACATGATCTTTACTGAATATCCTAATGATTTTTGGCATAAAAGAAAATTTTCACACATACAGTGTATTGTTGGCTATTGCTACATATACCCGTGCTACTTATGACTGGTTTTGTGCTATACAGGGTCACAAATGTCAAATCTTTGTCATTTAAACTTTAAATTTAGACCATAAAAAAGACCATAATTATTCTTTTTTATGAACCTGTCTGCACTCTTTTCTCTGTTTACTTAGTGATTACTGCACATAAGAGCTACTTTCTAGGTTTTACCCAAATCTGTCCTTGTCCAAACTATGATGTCATCACAGAAAGGCTATACTTTGAATGGCAAAGTGAAATTCACCTTCTAGTATCTGGATAGTGCTGGGACGTGGACACTGCGCAGTTGTTATCAAGTTAGTGTGAAGTTCTGGGTAAAGGAGTGAATGAGCACACATTCCTGTGTTGTGTGTGTGTGTGTGTTGGGGGGTAATGTAGTCTCCTGAAACACATTATGTGCCTGAATGGAAAGCAGATGGACTCCTTTATTCCAGGAAACTCATGTCACGAGAGGCTCTGAAGAGAGGGAGACAGACAGAGAATGAGGGGAGAGGGTAGAGCACCAGAAAGACTTTTTTGTGTGACTTCCAAAAGGTCTGATGATCCCTCTTCCTCTTTATTGTCTTGTGCAATGTCTGTTTTCTAAATTTTTTTGTCATTTATTATATTTTTATGGCTTAGAAAGCAAATTACTCCTTGTGGACACCAAACAAACATCACTCATTTAGTTTTATTGTACCTTTCTTCCAGGAAATAACTGGTCATATCAGAACTGTTGGTATGAATCAAATCACATTTAAATAGCTGAGAGATTAATTAAAAAAGATCAAAAGAAAGGTCAATAAAAGTAACCATAAGCTGTGTAATAGGTCATAAAAAGGTTTCCAGTCCCAGCTGAACTACACTGGTTTGCTGGTCTTAGCTGGTTTAAGATGGTCTGCCATTGTGCAGCCAGGGCCAGACTGGGAAACCAGCTAAGATCAGCAAACCAGCTTAGGTTTAAGTTGTTGTTGTTGTTTCCAGTTGGGGAATACTTGCTGTCAGTCATTGGGCTAACAAAAAGTCAAGTTTTGTTCCTTGTTCCTTGTTCCATTGAAGTCCCTTCCCAAGATCAGCCATTGATTGTGCCATTGCTACTTTTCCTCTTTTCCTTTATTTTTTTAATTTATTTTATTATTTTTATTTTTTGCTCACAAAGGCTGAAAAATACTGGCCTTAAACTCAAGGCTCTTGTCTCTTATCTCTATAAAATCAATGGCTTATTAAGTTGTTTTAATCATCGGTGAAATAAAATTTTCTCCCATAAAAAATCTAATTTTTAAATAGGACTGTGTGAAAACACAACTTCTTGAAATTTGATAATTTCCTCAATGTGAGTTCATCATTTTCACCAGTTGTGTCTTAAAGCTTAATTTTTCCATCACACACTTTGTCAGTCTTTCCACTCTAATCCTTCTTTTCCTGAAGTCTCACACAGAACCCAGCTCACTCACTTACTCACTCATGTACACCCATAAATCACGCTTTCAGAAGGCACACCAAACTCACTCTTTCTTGCGCACGTTCATGCAGATGACACATGATATTTTTCAGGGCCCCTCTGTGCCTGTGCTCTCTTCGCTCTCTCTCTGTGCCTTCATTTCCTCTCGTTTGCTCTGCTCTGCTTTGCTCTCTGCTGACTCTCTCTACGCATTCATCATTCTGCAAGCTGGCCCTGGTGTTTGTCTTCAAGTCTGCCCATGGCTTTACCAAACACACATGCACACAAACGCACACACTCGTGCAGGGGGCTAGCTAGAGTGCTGTCCAGTAAAACCCCCCTGCTTGGCATCTCTCCTTCTCTATCAGTCAGTTTCTCATCCTCTCTCTCTCTCTAATAGGTTACAGTATCTTTTTCCTCACGGCTTACATCTCTGCTTTTCTCTCTTCTCATCTTCCTTGTCATGGCGCTTCAGACCTGCCTCCCACCTGACCTGCTCCTGGAACAGATGTTTTATTTTTAGAGCACTCTCTCTCTGTCTCCCTCTTTCTCATTCTCTATGCCCACGCTAAGAAGAAAAAGGGAGTCTTGTGTCTATATATGGCTTGTGAGAGAGTGTGGTTTTCAAGAAAAACAGACTGTCATTATCACACCCATCTTTTGTCTCTGAATACAAGGGAGTGAAAGGAATTTGACAACACTGATGTTTTCAGTTTTCTGTCTCATTTTCACAAAACAAACCCTAAATCTTCATTTGGGGCCCTTTTTCTGTTTTCAGTGCTGATGCCACAGTCCATAGTGCCTCCACATCCTCCCGGCTGTTCAAATGGGTATTTTACAGTTTACAATTTTTGATGAACAAATGATTTGTTTCACTTCAGAAGGCCCTTCTTAATGAATTATTATTTTTCCATATCATTGTTTGAATTGCAAACGTAGCTACTCAAAGAAGGCTTTAGGACCAAGCGGATTCCTCTGCTACCTATCCCTATCCTTATTTCTGATATGTAAGATTATTACTCAATAATATCATCTACATCATTTTTTAACCTACTATAGGATTATGACGTGCGCTTTGTGTTTTCTTTATTTTTATTTCACGAATATAATGTGTTTTTGCACATTTGATTTACTAATTCATTGAATATAACCAGCATGTGATGGGGAGTGAGGGTTAGGTCCCAAAGCTGCATTAGCTCAGGGCCTCACAAAGGCTTAACATCGCACTGTTTGTACATTCAATATTACACAATGATGGAAGTTGAAAATGTAAAAAAAAGCATAACAGGACCCCTCTAATGTTTAATTTCATGATTTGAATTAAAATCGTGAAACTTGGAGAATTCAAACTTTTAATTAAGTTATTTAATTATTTCATTCAGATTGACATAAAATCATGCAAGAAATTCTTGTATTATAGTTGGTCTTTTGCCCCCTGCTTCACGTTTCCTCTCTCTCTTCATGACTTGCACTCAAGTCAGAACTTGGTATAATTGACATTTCCTGTCTATGAGGTCGTTTTAGGCCTTAAGGTGTTGATTCTATTTGAGGAATGGGATAGGGTCAATCCCTGAGTCAACTTGACAATAAACAGACACCAAACTCATAATATTCATCCTATAAATTTCTTCCACACGGTCTCTTTTTCTTCTTTTGTTAGTATGCAGCCTTATTCTCCAGACTTTTGTCTTACATAGTTTATTTGTCTTACTGCTTGTCTGAAATTTGGCTGAATAGCTCATAGCTGTAGAAGTCAGAGGTCATCTGAAGCCTTGTAAATCTAAGTTGAGGACATCACAAATGACCAGCATACAAACATTTACTACACTGTGTCATGGTAGAGTTATTAGAACGATATAGTGATGCCTTTAGGGCAAATTTAGTGGCACTATTTAGTGGCACTGGTGCAGTTGTAATTTCATTTTTATATTTGTAGTATAACTGCAAAAGAAATGCAAGCTGAATGAAAATGGCAAAGTAAAGGGAGATTCAGAATAAAGACAAGTAGTTTATATAATATCTGTGTTTGGTTCATTAAAGGTTATTACTGAGAAGGTTTGCTCACATATAAGTGACACCAAACAGCAGAAACTGCCTCGTCAATGAATACATTGTATTAAACTTTTCTGAGCAGAATAATGTGATTAGCTGTGCTTTTTTGCAATGGAGAGTTTGGAGGTCTGTTTCCAGTGCCTCAGAGAAAAAGGTTAAAAAAAAATTGTAATTAAGATATACAGTCAAAAGTCACAGTGTGAGATATGCAGTCACATTTTGAGATGAAGTCAAACTGTCAGATATAAAATCACATTATGAGATATAAAGTCACATTATTGTGAGATATGATGTCACATTACAATATATGCAGTCACATCTTGAAATATAATGTCACATTATGAGATATAAAGTCAAACTGTCAGATATAAAGTCATTTAGAGATATACAGTCACATTGTGAGATATAAAGTCAAAAGTAACATTATGAGATACAAACTCAAATATGAGATATCAAGTCACATCATGAGATAATCATGAGGCTGACAGATTTGGTGATTTGGATCTGTTTTCATAATAAATGACCTGCAGGCCTGATTAAACTGTATATGAATTCTGAATCCAGGCTCTGATGCATAGTTTGAAAATGTCTGCTTTAAGAGAATCAGTGTATACAACTCGCTCTTCTTTGTTTTTTCTTTCTGTGTGTGTATGTGTCTTTCCTTCTTTCTGAATCTCTCTGGAAGGAGGGGTGTTATGGAGAGGGCACATTGGAGAAAAAAAATTCTCTCCATAAACTTCTGACCTCTCTTCCCAACCCCCTCTCACCTCCCTTCATGGTCTCCATTACTCTATCTTTGACCCTGGTTCCTTCAACTCCCCCCAAAAAATCCCAAATCCCTCTGACAAAAACAACTCTCACAGACCATTTAATTTCCGTAAAATGCACTGTATGTGTCCCTTGACCATGTCCCTTGTGGACACATTCTGCTGCTCATTTACAGGGAGATGTTGTTGAAGGAAAGCAAGTGCCACTCTTTTTGTTCATGTTAACGCCATTCAGAGTGAACCTCCTGGTATTTCCTTTTGCACAAAAAAATGTTTCTCTTATGGTCACGGCGGTGACAGAACAGGATCTGAGACACTTCTCGGCTATCTGATAGTAGCTGATTTCTGTCCATTGTGAACTGGCCTAGAAAATTTAAGGATAAAGGAGGACATAAACAAAAGCAGACCTTATCATGTCTTGCATCAGCGTCGTACAACAATATCCAGGAAGAAAGGCGCAGATCTGTGAATGCATACGCAAACACAGACACATACATTCTTATAGGGCTGGTTGGAGTACAGAAGGAATAAGACAAAACAATGGAAAGGCAAAGCAAAACAAGCAGTGAGAAAGATCCAGCATCCAGACGCCCTCATACTGCACGGTATATGCGTACTAAAGAGGGAGAAAGATAAGACCAACCTCTTCTCTTCTCTTCTCTTTTTCTTATACTTGATACTTCTCTATTTTAATTTGACTTTATCCCCTCTTTTGCTTTATTATTAAAGATATACAGTAGTTCACCCAAAAAGAAAAATTCTGTCATCATTTATTCCTTCATTTACTGTATAACCCTGAGTTTCTTTCTTATGTTGAACACAAAAGAATGCTGGTAATTAAACAGTTGTTGGTCCCCTTCGACCCCATTTCTTTCCCTACTATGGAACTCAGTCGCGACCAACAACTGTTTGGTTCTTCAAAATTATTTGAAATATCTTTTTTTGTGTTCAACATAAAAAAGAAACTTATAAAGGGTTGGAATGACAAGAGGGTGAGTAAATGATGACAACATTTTTCCTTTTTGATTGAACTATTCTTTTAACTCTCTTGTTAACTGCAGGCCCAGACTACAGACAAAACTTAAACATGGTAAAATAGTTTAAACTGAGCAGACAGTATTAAACTCTTGGCAGCCAAAAGTAGAGATGCGCTGATATTAAAATTCTAGCCAATACCAAAAATGATTTTCTTGTTAATAGCGAAACCGGAAATATGAAGGACTAATTAAATGATATACTAATTAAATTATTTGTAATTATGTAATGTTATTATAACATTATATGTAAAACTAAGGCATGCACACTCCCCTATATCAGCTGAAACACATCTTTAATATCAACTGATAGACAACATTTAAAAAAATCTCCATTAATACAATAAGCAATTTTACCATTATATCGTACATTCCCTGCTAAAACATCATTAATTAGCTGCAATATGTAATAAACTATCACTGAAGTAGTAACTCTTAATGCTTCTGAAATGCTGTAGGTAGCTACATATTATTTCACAATTCTGTGTGAGAGAACCTGTTTTTAGCATAATATGTAAACTAGAGTGAAAATGCAAGCTTATTTTCTTTTTCATCCAAACTTCAAGTAGCTATAAATTACCCATCTAATGTTGCTAAAAGCAGCCAAAATCCAGCATATTTACGAGCATGTGTTTACATTCATTTGCATGGCATATGTGCTCTTAAAAGAGGCTTTCTTACAGGTTTGCGTGTGAGCAGAAGTGCACGGCCCGTAACTCTAGGGTAGACCCACTGGTTATTAAGAGTTAAGAAAGGGTGGGCAGTCATCCAGAGGCCTTGCTCTATTTATAGCCTCTAGACTGTGTGAAAGTACTCAGAACTTGTACAGAGCTGCCAAAATCCCTGAACTTCTCTGTGTGTGTGTGTGTGTGTGTGTGCGCGCGCGTTTTGCATGCATCTTTATTCATATGACAAAGTATTAAACCATGTCTGTCTTAAAGAAAGATTTCAACTTCAGTGTGCGGTAGGGGCAAGGAAAAGGAAAAAGGAAAGAAATGTTGGCACATTTAGGGTAAATAACCGAGGGTCTGTTAAACTGAGTGGAAATCTGTGTGTGTTCCCAGATCTCATATAACTGTGCTGTGATTTCATATGCATAAGGCCTCAGAAAAAGCATGGCTTGCTTTGCTTTAGGGAAGGGTGGAAGCCGCAGTGAACAATCATAGAAACCTGCAATTTCACCCCAAATATACACACACACACTCACATTAAAAATATGGGTGAATGAGACCTATTTCAGTATTGAGGTGGGACTGAACTGTTAACCATTAGACCAGTGTGTCAATTTACAAGCTATCGTGGTCAAAAGCCTGAGCAATTATGTCTGTTAATGAAAGACATTAGCTTGCTGCTTAGCCTGCAGACACGCACACAAGGAGACATATGCAGACATCGACATATACGCACATTTATATTGTATAGCTGTGCACGCAGTCTTCCGCAAAGCTAGGGCAGCCAAGAATAAGAGACTGTGGGTCAAAGGGTTGGCAGGGTGTCCACATGCTCACTGGATCAGTTTGCGCTTGGAGAGTTCAGTAAAGCTTCCAGCACTCACAGACAATCACACTGCACACACAATATACAGTCCATTTCTCATATTGACGCTTTTACAAAGCCTTAAGCAGCTGGAATGAATTCAGGCACTGGTGGCTGGGGATTGTGGATTAAAGCTCAGACCCCTTTTATTTCAAATATTTACTTCGCACGTCACACCACATACATCATGTGCACACATTCTCTCTTACATTTTGTTTGTGTTTACTGAAAAAAATGAGGTATTTGTAGAATGTCAGAAAAAGGGCAACAGTTTGCATAGTTTTTTGTTAGATTTCTTTATTGTTGAATCAATCCATTTATGTCATTGGGTAAATGTTTTAACTCAATGTAGAATGTCAGGCTGTCTTGACTTTTTTGTTACATACAATTGTTACATACCTATTTAGAAGTGCGTCCAAGAAGAAGATGCAAAAAATAAATAAATAAATAATAATAATAATTTTCACCACACAAATAATGAAAATGTTATCTGTGAAAAGCATTAGGGAGGAATTTTGATCCCTGTATATTTTACAGTTCATAACTGTATACCTCACATCCTATGTCAATTAACTAAAATCTGCTTTGGAGTGCAAAGTGCTTGCTGTCTTAAACTACTGTACTATGACAATATCACATACTTTGTCAAATACACTTATTCTTATTTCATCAAAGCAAAATCATAAGGATTTATTTAGCTATTATCTAAAACCTGACAAGTGTGTTTCCAAACTTTTGTAGGACATGTAAATCTTAAAACATAGTAACATGACAATAAAATGAATGTAATAAAAGCGCAAAGAACACAACCATGTTAATAAATCATGTCCAAGAGCATTCTGGGAAAAAGGAAATTCAGACTAACCCACAAAACCATTTTTCTTAGTAGCCAATTTGAACTCAAAAATTCCAGCTGACCTGCTGTGCATGATAATTTGACTTGGAAAAACCCTAGTGCAAGTTCCTATTATTTGAACTAAAAAAACGACAGGTATTTTTTCTGAATTATTTGCTTAATAATTAGCAACATCTACATATAGTCTACACACACACAGTTTCATCTCCCACACGTCTGACAGGCCTTGCATGTTTGCTCTGTACATTTGTTTGCACGCCAAAGTGTTTGTTTGATATTGACAGTACTGTGCTGACTATCATACTTGGCAGCGGTAACCAGGATTGTGTTTCAGCGTTCGAGTCCAATGTGTGTGCCTGTGTGTCTGCAAGGGTGCAGATAGCATTTTGCATTCTTCCATATGCATTTGCAAATGTTTGCAAATTTTCCCCACATGTAATATCTCTCTCTAGGCTTCTGCAGCAACTTCAGTAAAATCATAGAGAGAATGGATGGGTGGGTGATAATTTCATTTCAAAGGTGTTGGTTGATGGCCATTGACACCTTGATAAGGCAAACACTATTCTAGCCTGTGAGCTGAGCTGGAGTCATGGTTATTTAAAACTGTAAAGTGGAACTTGATGACAGGACTAGTCTGGGCTCTGTAAAATACAATACTTGCTTACACCGCTTGCACTCTAATGCGCCTGCTATTGAAACTCTTGCTGACAGAGCTAGCACGCTAACCTCCACAGTGTCTGCATGCAGGTCCCAAAACTGTCCAAAACAGATTATTACTTGAAGGAAATTCACAGATGTAGGAGGTAGTAACTGGTCATTTTCTCTTTTTAGATGGAAATTTCTCTTTATTGTCTGGTAGATTGTGTCAGGCAGCTGGCCAGTGCGTGCGGTCAGGTTTTTTATGTGTTTATTTGCCCATTAAACTCCACCACAGCCATCTTGTTGTAGCAGCTGTCCTGTCAGGGGAAGATGAGCCATGAAGAGGCTACAGGTGCCCCCCACCAGCACCGTCAAGACTCGGTTTGCCCCTGCTGGGCTGCAAAGCAGCTGAAGTGTTCCAGGACCTGACAAGAACAAAAATAGCTGGATGACATGACACTCATTTTTCTCATTCTATCTATTCATTTGAAATCTATTAATCCACTAAAAATGTCATTCATATATGCAACAACTTGTATACACCTTCTCTAATGAAATACAATATTTTGGATTGTTCATGATTTACAGTATGTTTTATACTGTATTTATTTAGTATGTACAGTATGCTCATAATTTCCACCTGATAAAATATTTTAGTTTGTTGTAACCAGAAAAAAACTATATGCGTTCTAAAAATGGTCATGGAGTTATATTATATTAATATTTAATATTTCATACATTTAAATGACTTTGTGGTCAAAAAGTCACATTTTTTAAAATAGGCTTCCTCATACAGTATATTAACACATGAACCATGGTTCTTCAAAGAAAAAATCACTTGGTGCGGGATTGAATTGATAAAATAAGAATTACCTTGATTTTTAGTTGTTTCAGCTCATTTTAATTATTGTTTTGCCTAAATCATTTCTTGAGGCCCCCTTGGGGGTTTGTGAACCACTGTTTGATGAGCATATTTTAAAAATGTTGAATTAAAATTGTCTTTTGGTTTTGGTGCCTTTTTGATGTCAGAGTGATTCACTGTCCTGATGTCATTATACATCTTCCTATTATTTCATTAAAAAAATGTTTTACTTCTTTTTCACTACTTTTTAATATTTGAAAAACTTTTATCTGCCAAATCAAACCCATTAAAACAAAACAAGACAGGAAATGATATCACAGAGTCACTGCAAGACTTGAACTGTACAAATACATGTCAGATTACCTTTTATGTAAATTAGTGCTTTTAGCACTTGTCACATTTAAACTATTCCCTCCCTTTCCAGCTTTCATAGCTTTTATGTCAGAGACTTATTTTCCTACATAAATACACATGCATAAATTCCAGCTATTTGTATGTTTTTATATGTTGTAGACCTTCAAGTCTTTTTTGACAACTAAATGCCAACTAATATACCAAACTATGTGTTTTGCAGTACAAAATTAACTTGGAGGTCATATAATGCAAGTTTATGCCTGATTTATCTTAACTTCAACAGACAACAGCGCATCAGCAAAACTATCTTGTGTATGTTTAGAGAATGACCAAGAGATTAAAACGCAAATACCCATATGGAAAATTCATATGCAGCCTGTGACAACCACACGCATGCATAAGTAGGCCTACATAGATCGTCTGATAAACAGAAACCATTAGATCAAAGAAAATCCCGCCGAAGAGAGGAAAAGGAATATAAGAGAACTGTTTGGAGGCATGTGTGGTGTCATGTTAATTTCTGGGTACAGAATGTGTGTCAGAGCAATACAGAGACTAAGGAAACTATTTACAAAGCGGAAGAGATGAAGAGGAAGTGCATTTACATTTGAATGTATAGTTCCTACTGCCTTTATTTGCATGATTCTGTAACCTGAGCTAAAGCAGCACACTTTGATCGATCGGTGGTTTCACTTTCCATCCAAAGATGTTGCACAGCCTGAGAGGGAGAACTGAACCAGAACCAGCTAAGCTTTAACCTGACGAATGACTACCTTGAGACCAAAGTAAAGTCAAGTAAACCAAACAGCTGTGCGTATGCCTCAACGTGAAACTTCCCTCACGTGTAGAGACCCAAAAATCTGTTCCTCACTGAGTCACACGAACAGTTTTATTTCCTCTTATTGGAGAGGTCACTGGTTAGAACAGAAAAGGGAAGTGATTCTGATGGACAGTCCCAGATTGTCTGACCAGCAGCTTCGTGGTAGTTTGTAGGGTTGCTCGCTGGCCTTTGTTTTACTGGAAACACCACGCTATGAATTGTGTGCGCCATCTGGTGCTTATATTAGGCATTTTATCAGTTCATGTTGTAGTGCTAGTCTTTACTGTACATACAAACAGACTGGAAACAGTCTAAATTAGGGTTATTACATACAACTAAAACCATAAAAAAAACTGTTGTCACTTGAAATAAAATACATTTGAACAAAAATATATTTTTTAAGCTTAATATTAAGCTTAATATTGAACATATTATTTCATCTTATTTAAATTTTCATTTAGTTTAAGTTGATGTACTAAAATAGCTGAAACTATACAGACATTTAAAAATAATAAAAAAATAAAATTACTTTTATTGTAATTTTTTATTATATTGACTTACATTGTATCGACTAAAAAATATGCAGAAGAAAGAAAGTCATACAGGTTTGGAAAACATGAGTGTGAGTAAATGATCGCATAGTTTACATTTTTGGGTGAACTATCCTTTTAGGAACTATTTCTACCTGGTCTAACCCATAAAAGTTCATTTTATTTGTATAAGCTAATGCAGTGGTTTTCAAACCCTGGGTCAAAATGGGTCGCCAGTGATTTTTTTTTTTTTTTTTAACTAAAATAATTAATTCCGTTTTCTAATCAAAATAATATTATTAATAATAACTTTGAATAGAAGTACACTGAAAAATCATTCAAATACATGCAAATAAATAAATAAAATAAAAAAATCTTGCACGCAGTTTTGTTGATACAGCCATTTTCTTTTTCTCACTGAGATGATGCAACATCTTAGGTAGCGTGACATTAGTAGCCCGTATTTAATTTATTTTAAGTCAAAAAGCATTTATGATTTTTTCACAAGAAAAAGAGGGCCAGAGACAGAGACCCCTTTAAACGAAGCAGCAGAAAACGCAGCCAGTCGTCAAACCCTGCCGCAAACAGCGGAGATCAGCAGGGAAGATAACGAAGGCGATGCATGTGAACAGAGTAGCAGTAGGCTACTTGCCCAGCAAAGAAAAAGCAGTAATCCGGAGTAAGACCATATAAAGATGATTTTTTGAAGTTTGGGTTTGTCAACTGTTCGGATGCAGTCCGTGCTGCAATACCAATGTGCGTAATATGCGGTGAAAAGTTGGCAAATGAAAGTTTGAAACCAGCGAAGTTGGAAAGACATTTAAGTACACGACATGCAGATCTTGCGGACAAACCATTATCTTTTTTTTCAGAGGAAGTCTCAAGAAATTAAGTCATCAGAATATATATTAGGCCCATTCGTTCGCTCCATCGGCAGCAACACACACACACACTTTCGCTCCATCGGCAGCAAAACACACACACTCGTTTCGCTCCATCGGCAGCAACACACACTTGTTCGCTCCATCGGCAGCAACACACACACACACACACACACACACAAACATTCACACACACACACACACACACACACACACACACACACACACACACTTGTTCGCTCCATCGGCAGCAACACTCACACACATTAAAGAGTTCAGTGAACATGAGCCTTGTCTTCTGTCTCACACACACACACACACTCACTCACTTGTTCGCTCCATCGGCATCGGCGGCTCCATCGGTGTGAGTGTGTGTGATTTTGGTTGGCTGACAGTTGTTTGTTAATTGTTCTGTTCTGAATATCACATCTAAAGGATTTGTTGTCGAATATGTTTTGTGTATTTTTAAGCATGCAGCAAACGATAGTAGGCTTTTCATTGAAAATTCTTCTTAATATAAAATTCTTATGATGTTTAATGGTTATCAGGTTAATGAGCATCCCATAGCTAGATCAAATTAGTGCAGAATCAACTTTGCATTGCAATCGCGTCAATGATCATCCAGTGCACGTGCATCATCAAAAGCGGTTGTTATTGTTATTATTATGCTTGGCTTAAGAATAAGCCTATGGGTCGCGTTAAAAAAAAAAAAAAAAAAGGGTCGCTCTTGAAAAAGTTTGAAAACCACTGAGCTAATGCATCCACCCAGGTTGATACAATAATATAAAATAATATTTTGACTTATCTACTTATCTACTTATCTACTGATTTTATAAGTTATGTGATGAATTGAGGACCTTACTCTCAAACGTATTAAAATAACACATCGACACGGATTTGTTTTGGACTTGAAACAAATGGTGATTTATTTATTTGTTTATTTTATTTTATTTATCCTTTATTTTACCAGGATAGTCCCATTGAGATATAAAATCTCTTCTTCCAGGGAGTCCTGGCCAAGATGGCAGCACAGAAAGTTTCACATAAACAACATACAAACATAAAACTCAGAATCTTTCATAAAATTTGTACAGCACTCAAAATAACAACAAAAACTACTTAACCAAACATACACACTTTTCCCTTAAATTGGTCAATAAGAGATTTTTAAAAACTTTTAAAGAGGGGAGTACTTCTATCATTATTATACTCTGCAGCTTGAACGTACTCTAGGAACCTTTAAAAGCAATTTAACTCTAGATCTAGTGCTATTAGTACAGGTGTAATACGATAAAAGATGACAAATATAAATTGGTAGTTTTCCTAACAATGCCTTAGCAATAAACATCAGCATGTGTATTTTTCTCCTTTGAAACAAAGAAGTCCAACCCACCAATTCGTACAAGGTACAATGATGAGTGCGTGAAGAGGCACTCGTCACAAAGCGCAAGGCAGCATGGTATACACAATCTAACTTTTTTAGAGAAGATGAACTTGCATGCATATAAATCACATCACCGTAATCTAATACGGAGAGGAAACAACTTTGAATAATTCTCTTTCTTGCTTCTAAAGGAAAACATTTCTTTAAACGAAAGAGGAAACCCAGTTTTGGTCTAAGCTTTTTCAAGAGATTTTCAATATGTACATTAAAACCTAATTTTTCATCTAGCCATATGCCTAAGTATTTATAGCAATTTACTCTTTCTATACAGTCCCCTTCTAAAGTTAAAATCGGGCAATCTGTTTTAATGGAACCACGGGTGAAAAGCATATAATTAGTTTTTTTTGTGTGTTTAAAACCAGTTTCAAATTTGACAATGACAGTTGCAAAGACCGAAAAGAATCTTTCAGAAACTCCATGGCTTGGTTCAAAGAATGTGCTACTGTGTAAATGATTGTGTCATCAGCATATAGATGATTCTAGCTGGGGTTATCCCACAACCTATGTCATTCATATAAATAGAAAATAAAATTGGTGCTAAAACAGAACCCTGTGGGACACCTTTTTTAATTGTTTGTTCTGCAGATATAAAATTTTCAACTGAGACACATTGAGTTCTTTCAAATAAGTAATTATTAAACCAATTTAGAGCTGTCTCACTAAAACCCACACAATTAAGTCTCTGTAACAGTAGTTTATGATCTACAG
Organism: Carassius carassius; assembly: GCF_963082965.1. NCBI lineage: Eukaryota > Metazoa > Chordata > Actinopteri > Cypriniformes > Cyprinidae > Carassius > Carassius carassius. The sequence goes on along the minus strand of NC_081755.1, from coordinate 36,017,121 downwards.
AATCAAATGCTTTGGAGAGATCTACAAATAAAGCTGCACAGTGCTGTTTACTATACAAACATTTAATAATATCATTAGAGACCAGCATGGCTGCAGTTATAGTACTGTGACCTGATCTAAAGCCTGATTGAAATTCATTTAAAATTTTCTTTTCAGTTATAAACTGTTTTACATTTTATCATTTAGCAGACACTTTTATCCAAAGCGATTTACAAATGAGGACAATGGAAGCAATCAAAATCAACAAAAGATCAATGATATATAAGTGCTATAACAATTCTCAATTAGCTTAAACACAGTACACGCAGCAAGGGCTTTTAAATCATATAATACATAGAAAGAAAGAAAAAGAAAAATAAATAAACAAAATAAAATAAAAAGATTTTAAAAGAAAAGAATAGAGCAAGCTACTGTCAGATTTTTTATTTTTTTATTTTATAATAAATAAAACAGAAAACAAATAGATAGAATACAAAAAGATTAGAGAAGCTAGTGCTAGATTGTTTTATATATATATATATATATATATATATATCATCTTCAGAATACAATTTAAGATATTTTTATGAGCTGAATGCAGGCAGCATACCCTCTTCTGAGTTAGCTGCAACACAAGGTTGCGCTGTTTTCTTTCAAATCAAAGCGTAAAAATATGTAAAAAAAAAGTATCCTTGTGGTGCTGCTGATACAGAAGAGCATACGCTGCCTGCGTTCAGCTCATAATCTCCAAAATGGCACTACATTGATTTGGAAAGGAACAGAGGAGACAAATTGTTGAGTAAAGTCATTATTTTAGTTTTCTTTGTGTACAAAATGTATTCTCCACTGAACCACTGTAGAGATGGACTATTCTGATGACGTCTTTTATACTTTTCTGGGCCTTGACAGTGGTATTTACTTGGCAGTCTATGGGACAGTCACAAGCCTCTCAATTTTCATCCAAAATATCTTAAATTGTGTTCCGAAGATGAACAATGCTTTTACAGGTTTGGAATGACATGGGGGTAAGTGATTAATGACAAAATTAAAATTTTGGGATGGAATATCCCTTTTGTAAGCAAACATTAATGCCTTGAATGTTTTGGAAGCAGCTACTGGTAGCAAGTGCAAATTGACAAACCGGGGTGTGATGTGCATTCTTTTCGGCTAATTAAATTTTTTTTTTTGCAATAGTCCAGCCTGGACAGAACAAGAGCTTGAACAAAGAGTTGTGAGGCATGTTCAGAAAGAAAGGGCCTGATCTTCTTGATGTTGAATAAAGCAAATCTGCAGGACCAGACAGTTTTAGCAATGTGGTCTAAGAAAGTCAGCTGATCATCAATCATAACTCCAAGGCTTCTGGCTGTTTTTGAAGGAGTTATGGTTAGTGTGCCTAACTGGATGGTGAAATTGTGATCAAACGACGAGTTTGATGGAACCACAAGAAGTCCTGTCTTGGCTTGGAAAGGTTTAGTTGAAGATGATGGTCCTTGATCCAGAAAGAAATGTCTGTTATACAAGCTGGGATGCAAGCTGCTATCATCAGATCATCAGGCTGGAATGAGAGGTAGAGTTGAGTGTCATCAGCATAGCAGTGGTATGAAAAGCCATGTTTCTGAATGACACAACCTAGTGATACCATGTAGACAGAGATGAGAAGTGGTCCAAGAACTGAGCCCTGAGGCACCCTAGTAGTTAGATGTTGCGATGTTGCGACACCTCACCTCTCCAAGATACTTTAAAGGACCTATCTGAGAGATACGACTCAAACCACTGGAGTGTGGTTTCTGAGATGCCCATTACCAGTAGGGTTGACAGGAGGATCTGGTGGTTAACTTTGTCAAAAGCGGTGGACAGATCCAGCAAAATAAGTAGTAGATTTTGTCAGTGTGTAAAGAAGATCAATGCATGGATTTATCACTTAATCCTTTGCTGAATCTACTGAATTGTATTTTATGTAAAAGCAATAACTGATGCTTTAAATGTAATATTCTCCTGTCCTATCCATCCAGATGCCCACATAACTAGATAACTAGTAATCTATTTCCACAGCTCATGTGAAGTTTTCCTCAATAATAACGATTGAGAATTGAATTGTGTGTGTGCATGAGGATAGAAACCTTAGGCCTTTTTTTTTTTAAAGAAAGAAACATCATAACCCCCTGCACTGCAGATTGCTTTCCCATGCATATTCATATTCATGAATGGATATTGATGTGTGTAAGAGATGATTGTAAAAACAGGGAGGGACTTTGGTAAATCCCAATCTGATTTGATTAGAAACTCTGCAAATCCCCCTCTGCCCCCGTGCCCCTGCTCTGTTGCTGTCCTACAAACCCACTTCTTAATCCCAAAGCCTGTTTATATCACAGAATCATGGACAGTCCACCTCTTCCAACACAAATCCGGATTTACTACCCACCTTGTACAAATGACCCCCACAAACAAATCTGATTGTAGGCAGTTGGACTGATTGTAGTAATGAACTTGTGCTCTCTGGGCAAACCCACGCTGCAGGGCATGGAGGCACTCCAAATGAAGACATTTTAACTAAATTTTAACTAAAGCCATGTTGTTAGATCTCTACATTGGTAATAGTGCTGTCAAATGATTAATCATGATTAATCACATCCAAAATAAAAGTGTTTGTTTACTTAATACATGTGTATGCACTGTGTATATATATTTATTATGCATATATAAATATACACACACATAAAGTATACAAATATTTAAATTTATTTACATATTATTATATTATAAATAAATATATTTGATAGAATTTGAAATATATCTTATACATGCATGTGTGTGTATTTAATTATATATACATAATAAATACATAGTACACACACATATATTACGTTAAATAAAAACTATACAATCATTTGATAGCACTAATTGGAATACAAGGTAGCCTACAACTGTGCTAAACTATTGTATTTCTCACTTGACACAACTAGAAAAATATATAATAGAAATTTGTCGCAGGGTGCAATACTTTAAGTGAGCAATGTCTGGATTGTGAACAAATCGAGTCAGATCTTTTCAATTAATCGGTTAACGAGCATTTGGAGTGGACTGAACATTTGGCTAATTAGGTAAAAATTATTTGTAATAAAAATAAAAATGTGCATTTATTGTAATTTAACCCTCTCAGGCTCAAATTAAGTTTTAGTAACTTAGTAACTTTAGTAACCTTTAGTAAAGTTTTTAGTACTCCAGATACATAAAATATGTATCTGGAGTAATAAGGTTTTTAGTTTTTAACTGTTGCAAATCAGCTACGCCTGCCTTGAGAGGGTTAAATGCAGGGACGTGCGGTCAGGGTAGGCAGGGTAGGCAGTGCCTCACCAAAGGAAATGTTGACATTACATTTATTAATTCCAAGAGCTTCATTAATTCACCACATTATTAATTGCATTAATTTTATTCCAAATATTATTTTTTGTAACAAAAATTTTCAGGAATACACATAATATACTCATTTTGCCATTGTTTGCTCCTAAAAACCGTTGTTTCATGCAGGAAATTCAAAAGCCATGGCCATTGAGGCAGAGGTGAGCGGTGCCTCTTTGGTCCATAGAACGTAGTTTATGTAGATTTGCGCATGCGCAGTCAGTTCTCATGCTGTCTTGAATTATCAACATTGAGGCAGAGACCGAGCTTGCTTCATGTCACGTGATCTACTCGCTCTCACTCAATCCGCGCGCTTCCCGAATACTAGCATCGAGTATACTTGCGTGTCGGTGTGTGCGCCTAGCAGTTTGTAGGAGCGAATAAGCTGTTTTTGTACTTTAAAGCTGTACTGCTGACGCAATGTTTTCTGACTGTAGCCTGGTGCGCCGTCACCAGACCAAAAGTGTGTGTGTGTGTGTGCGCCGTGGCTGTCTGTGCGCGTTTGCGCATTTTGATGGAGTGACTAGGCTGCCGCGCCGCCTCCTTCTCTGTGTCCCGCACAAAACATTTGTTTGTTGTATAAGTCACAAGATAGATGTGTCCATTAATTTGATTATTATATTTGATTGTGCCTTAGCCTCACATGACTGACTTTGCTGAATGCAGGCAGCGATCTGATGATGCCTGATATGAACTTGGGTTGCTAAATTAACTGAATGAATATATGAACATATATTCCACACATTGATAGGTCACAGCCTACCCATGACAAGATTTCACCGCACGTTACTGGTTAAATGGTTTATTAAGGCTGTAACAAACTTAAGTGAGACACATGGCGATAAAGAATCCTTATTACTAAATATTAATTTTATTTAAATTTTATTTTTATTTAACTCAATTTATGTGCCTAGTCATAACAAGGATGTCAGGAGCAACGTAATCTCGACATTACGTAAAATAATCATTTTAAGAGGTTCTGTTCAAAAGAACCGATTCACGGAAATGATTCGGACTTCTCATCACTATGACGAACTGCTTGAGTCCAAAACTTTTTTTCTTTCTGTTCTCATCTTGCGCCCCTCCCTCACTGTGAACCCGGGCACTAAATTCGTGACTGTCCACCGTCTACCCAGACCATACGACTCCACATTCCCTCTGTATGTAATAAAAGAGATTTTATATATGTATTTCGACCAAATTGTCACAACTTCCCAAGTTTCAAGGAATTTGGTTTAATGAAAGTATGCGCGCTCCCGCCAAAGCGCAGCATCAGCACCAGCACCACTATCTCACGCGCGCTCCCGCCTCTAGCGAGCGAGTCTATCGCCAACCTGGCCGAGAGAGTTAAAGTTGGCCGAAAGGACGGATAAACGATGCTGTACTGTCCGGTGACGAGGAGAGGATAACATTTGATTTGCTCATCTAAGAGAGACTCCATCTCCCGGAGAGGATGGATATCAAAATTCTTGCCCCAAGCCTTTTACTATTTCTCGCTTTTCAGCATTGCTCGTCACGTAAGTCAAACCGCAGATGCAAAATGCAGTGCAAATTCAGTGTTTCTTATTTGCTATGAACGTGACTGTTATTCTCTATCAGAAAAGGTGCATTAGTAAAACTATGACATAATGATTTTGATCTCAAAATTGCTATATTTGAAGCATGTAGCCTATTGTTTTAAATCCGCGCTAAATTGTAAAAATTTTTGCTAATCCATATTTAGATGAATAAATCCAGAGGGTTTCGGCTGAAAGTAAAGCACTGTTGTAGTCCTGAGTCCGGGCTCGCGACTTAGCCTGTGACTACGGGCTCTTTCTGCATTGCAGTGCTTCTGCGCGCTCACTTGAACAAGTTTCTGCATGGAAAGGTGCGCCTTGCGCAGGGGACACGCGCGAAGGACACACCGTCCTGCTGTTAAACAGAGACTCTTGAAAGCATGTATTCGCGGAATTAGCCGTGTCTTTAGTGTCTTACTGGGGGGAAAGTTGAGATTGTCGGTGCATTTGAAATGGCGTGGCTCGCATTGCGTGAAGTTGCTTGTGGGAGCAGCCCTATGCGGAGACAGAGGGCGGGCGCATTAACTCACCGAAATCCCAAATTCACATGACGACGTAGAACACTGCATGCGAAGCCTCACGTAAGGTTACCTTCAAGACAGCATTTAAATCCTCAAACCACAAAATATTTCCTAACACAAGCAGTAGGCTATTCTGTTCTATGATTTAATAAATCTCTACAAAATACCACAGTTAGGTGAGGTTAGTTTTTGGTGCAGCAAGAAAGCTTGTGATGTTTTAATGTGTATGTACTTAAAATTATTTGGATATTCATTCTATAATTAAGGGGGCATTTAATGTATATTGATGATAATTTTTTTTTTCAAGCAGTTTTATCTTATTTTGCATATGATCTCATATCAATAGCACTCTTTTTCAGTTTGCTTAAAATTACCCTGCTGTCCCTTAAATAACAGATCTCCTTGTTTACATATCAGCTCTTATTAAATTTTTTACAAATCATATTACATTTACTTATATTAATTAGTAACTGTTTTTCAATACAGTGTTTGCATAAAGAACAATAGTACATTGTATTTTGAAAGAATGAGTTTTTGTGAAATCCCAAAAGTGGGCTTTTGCTAGGCACCCACTTCACTACTTTGACAACAATGAGAGCTTCAGTGTGACGTATTGTGTAAAGAAGATAATCCAGGCAGCACTGAGCAGGGAAATGAGACCGAACAAACAGCGTATTTGGCATAAATCTTTGGAAGGGAGTGGAAACTGTCCAAACTGAAAACGGGTTCTATGTCAACACAGAAAAAAAGCCTTGAAAATTACATTTTTATTGAGATTGAAGATGCCATGTCTGTCTGTAGGCTGATTTTAGGCAGGGTGGTTGGTGAGATGATGATAGAGAGTAAATGTTTTGGATTTGAAACTAGGCTACAGATTAGATCCAGAATGGAGGAAGGTGAGATTCTTAATCGCAGTGAGGTTCTCTCCTGGTTAAATAAAGGCAAAAAACAAAAGGTGTAAAAGATGCAGGGGACAGGTTTGTCTGTATTTTTAGTCTGTGTCAAGTGGGTGTGTGCGCACTGTAGAGAAATGTGCTGCGGTGTCTTAGATTGACTCAGTATTTTGAAGTAATCTTTGAGCTTTTATTTCATTCAAAGACTGCCACCTACTGTGCTGCAAGTCCTGTTATGAATAATTCATACCAACCTGATCCCCCCTGGTTTCTATTCACCATGCTAAAAATGTAGCCATAGCCTCTACACCTATATGATAATTCAAATCTCAGCCAGCCCAAACAGATTGATCTGAACTAGCAATCTTAGTCTAGACCCATGTGTACTGCGGCCTCCTCCCAGTGATGAAAGATAGCTCATGTGATATGCACTTGATTCTCCTACAGCAAAGTGCTGCATCAGCCTGCAGAGACTGGGGGAGTGCCTGTAATTCAACACTTGTGTTACAGAGAGAGACAGAGCGAGAGAGAGAGAGAGAGAGCATTCAAGGAGCCGCTTCACATGTGTCACTGTTCTCTCTTATCTTTGAGCGGAGGGCAGCCAAGGTCTTTGGAGGAAAAGAGAAGGAACAACTGAGAGTGAAAAAAATAACATCACAAGGGAGTGAAATGGTACAGATTAAAATTTCAACAAGGTATTTTGCAACAATTAAAATCACCAATTTGTGAGCACAGATTTAGTGAGTGGAAGCAAGAGACAGATGACTTACAGGTTATCAAGACTTAAAGGGATAGTTCACCCAAAAATAAGAATTCTGTCATTAATTACTCACTTCATGTCGTTCCAAACATGTAAGACCTTGCTTCATCTTTGGAAAACAAAGTAAGATCTTTTTGATGAAAAATTGAGTTTTCTGACCCTCACAGCAACACAACTGAAATGTTCCCAGACCCAAACATAGCAAGGACATCGGTAAAATGGTCCATGTGACCTCAGAGGCTCAACTTCAATTTTGCAAAGAACAGAACTAAATACACAAGCAAATGAGGATAATTGACAAGGCACAAGTGAACAAAATGAGGAAACCGGACACGAGGAAAACCAGAAAATCAGACATTAGACATTGTTTTTATTGTATATATTATATATTCATTTATTTTATTATAGATTTAATAAATTGTGCAACTGAAAAAAAAGAAAGAAAAAAAACCCTTCATAGTTTTAAATAAATGTGTTATCTGGGAATTTGAAGTGCACTTCTTTTTGGAATGTTCAGTGTGAACACAAACTGGGACACACCTCTTAGCCAGATTGTAAAGCAGAATCGCTTGTGACCTTCACAGAGAACACAGTCCCAGAATGCAATGGGAGACGTTCACTGGGGGAAAAAAAGCAGGTGAACAAAACAAGGGTGGTTTATATTTTATAAAATACTGGAAATTATTTATTTTAAATAGCCCAGTGTTCATCCGATTTGTATGTATGCTGTGTTTTTATGATTAAATAATTGCACTGTGCAACATGCTAACATCACGCTACTGAAATCAATAGTGTGGCAAGCATGCTGTGCTATTTGCAAGGTGTGCACAGTTGCTGACTGAAAAGAGCATTCTGAATCCATCACTTATTAGCTTCCATAACAGTTAGGATGCTCCTATAGAAGGCTGCTGCTTATGTGAGCTATGGGAAGAGAGGTAGCTCACTAGTAGGTTTTGTATTTAAATAGCATGTCTATGTGCAAGTCTCTGCACATATCTCCATGACCCTGTCATTGCTTATTCCCAGTTTACCTCGCAGCTCTTCTGCACTGAGCGCTTTAATAACTGCAATGCTTCTCCTGCAGGGCAGGCACTCCTCTCTGCACTGCACAGCTACTAGTGGGGAAAGAATAGCACAGGGTGGAGACTGGAGATCATTGATCTCAGAGCTGGTGAAGAGGGACAGACAGTCTCTGCATCTCATATTTTACAAAGATAGATAGGGCTGGGACACATTCAGTCGATTAATTTATCTGCCTAATGTGAATCAGAATACTGCACTTGTACTGGTGCTTTTGGGACAGTATGAAAGTGAGGCTAATCTAAGACGAGAACCTTAAACGTGGATCTTGACATGGATTTTTAAGCTTATTCTTATAGCACTAAAAAGTGAAACTGACATGCCATACAGCCAATCAGAATTTGTGCTTTGCATTTAACCCACCCACATGCACACACACCTGGAGCAGTGGGCAGCCATTTATGCTGCAGCACCCAGAGAGCAGTTGGGGGTTTGGCACCTTGCTCAAGGGCACCTCAGTCATGGTATTGCCAGCCTGAGATTCAAACCCACAACCCTAGGGTTAGGAGTCAAACTCTCTAACCACTAAGCCACGACTTCCCCCTATATTATTGTATTGCATTGCATTATTATGATGATTACTTCGAAATGTGTTCAAATACTGATTATTGATATATAGATTCATACATTTATTTCAATATATCAATTTCCAAAAACTACAGATATCATAGAATCATACAATTCCACAGCATGAATAATTGTTTCCTTTGACTAGCTGTGTATCAAGGCCACATCCTGACCAAACCCCCCCAAACACACACACACACACACACACACACACACACACACACACACACACACACACACACACACACACCTTCTTTGAACAGCCAAGGTCATTGTCAGTCAGCATGTCTTTCACTAGCAAGTCAAATCTCAGGGAACAGATGTGCAGCTCTTCCAATGGATCAGCTGGAATAAAGGAATATTCACAGGATGTTTCCACCACAAGCCATTTCTTTCAGAAGTCTTTCATAATGGAGTTCATGGCTTGATGAATCCGGCAAGTCAAAAGCTGAAAGATGACAGAGCAGGGGACTGTGCATCACATGGGAATTGAAATAACTTGAGAATAAACTAGATGACTCATGCAGTATTCTGTTATGTTACTTGCTTTCTCTCTCCATTTCTCCATTTCTCGCTCTCTTTGTATCAAACTGTTTCTTTTCCTCCTCTGTTCCCTCACCGGCAGTTGCAGTGTTCAGAATACTAATAACCTCTGCTGTGTTAAGCAGTCTGACTCCAGCAGTCTCTTTGTGGTAGCTACAGTTAATACCTCACTGAGAAATACACACAATTATATAAGAACATTACATAATGGACTTCTGTTATTTTAGAAGCTAATTATTATCAAACAAATTAAGCTTGAGTCAATCTCAACTGTATTCTTAAGGGAAAAAAAGGATTGTAAGATTAGACGTGAAATTATTAACGTAATTTTGGAGGAGTACGCCCATATAATTTTCCAATTAATATCCAAGTATAAAAGATAGCCTCTTACCACTTCCGTTGTTTGTTCTTTCGGCATCCCTCCTCCTCCCCATCTCCTCCTTTTTTTCATATTTATCTTTCAGTCTATAAAGGGGCTATCGGAGCTCGAGATGAATAGTCTCCCTAAGCCGCCCATTGCAGACATCAAGCCAAATCATTTATGCTAAGATTATATGGGCACACAATGGTTGTATTTATTTATGAACCATTCTTCCCTTTAAATACATCCCCAATGGTGATTTTATAAGTGTCACATAATGGAAGAACACAGGAGGCCAATGCTGACATTTCGCTCCCTCCCGGAAGGTGCATCCTCGCACCGTAGGCAACAATATAGGGAGGCACAGGTGGGAGCTTGGGAGGAGGCTCAGGAGGAGGATAGACACCCAGGAGGGGGCCAGTAGACAGAGACCAGGGAGGAGACAGGAAGGACCTGGATCAGGAGGAGCACAGCTGGACCCAGGCCCCAGCCATGATGACCCACGGTGGAGCCGACGGAGGGAGGAGCCATGGATGAGGAATGGGCACCGACTCCAGGGGGTCAACCAATGCTGGCGGACCAGGTGTTGTAGGAGCCCATGATGGAGATGGAGGGCCAATGAGCCAGGGGGATGCCGAGGATCCGGGGGGCCAGGGTGGAGCTGAGGGCTCTTGTGACTGAGGCGGAGATCCAGAGATCTGCGGCAGAGCCATAATGACTGAGGAGCAAGGTGGAGCTAGCGAGAGGAAGGACCGATGAGCTGCAGCCAGAGGAGGTGATGGCAGGTTGACGCCCGACCAAGGCAGAGCCGGAGGGACGAGGGAGCCCAGTGGATCGACGGGTTATGGTGGAGATGAGGGAGCGGAGCCGAGGTGGAGCCGCTGGGTCTACAGGCTGAGGCGAAGTCCGGGCCTCGGAGGCTGGAGGTGGAGGTGAGGGATTCTCCAGCTATGGTGATGATAGAGGATGGTAGAACGGAGCTCACACCATATTGATGGTGGGCTGAAGGTGAGCAGAGGGGCTGCCAGATGACAGTGGTGGAGGAGGCAGGAGTGGATGGGTGGGTGGACATTCATGAGCCTCCGGGCTTTCAGGGCTGCCCTCCAGACTCAAAGCCCACTCCTGGCTGGACTTGGGGACTGAATCTCTCTCGTTGCTGGACTGGGAAACGGGACCCACTCTGGACTGGAATTGGGGACTGGAGACAACGGAGGGCTGGACAGAACCAGCAGAGACGAAGGAGAAAGGAGAGGGGGCAAATCGGCTTCCAGCTTATTTTTCCCAGTCAATAAGGTCCCCCTCAAAGTCTAGTCACCCCAGATGCACTATCACCTCACCCTCTGTTGCAGTGGGCAGAGCTCCACTCTGCGCTCTCACTGTCCAAGGCTTGCTCCCTCGAGGTGGGCACAGTCGCCCGCTCTCACACCTGGTCTGACAGGTTAAGTTCTACGTCCAGGGGGATCCTCTACTCAGTCGCTCAGCTTTGCACTGGCTTGTGGATCGGGGCAGGAAATGGCTCTCCATCAATGGTGGGCTCAGGCTGATGCTCCGCATCGCAGGGAGATGGAGGTAGGGCTTTGGGTGTACTGAACACACTGGGGCTTAAAAAAGACAGGATAATGATGGACAGACTGGTGCGGGGAATCAAATAATAATCAAACTAAACAAGGACAGGAAACAGACCAAATAAGGCAAAACAGGAACTGAAACACATGACAAAACAGGTCCAATCCTTACAATAAGACTGATAACATTTCAGGAAACATTTTTAGCAGGATGTTGTCATTTTTGCAGTGTTTAAATTATAAGTTTAAATTTTAATACTGTAAAGCTGCTTTGACATGTTCTGCATTGTAAAAAGTGCTGTATAAATAAGGGTGACATGACTTGACATTTACTATTCAAATGAACCCCATATAAATACTACTCTACTGTCTGTAAGCTGTTTGCTTGTGCTTTTCTGTAGAACCATATGAACTATGATGCTTCAATAAGATATGATCTCCTTATTTGTTGTTGTACTCTTTAACTTGTTGTTTATTTGGATAAAAAACATCTGATACACAAATAATTGTTAAAGAATACAGTATTTTGGGTGGAGGATACAGTTTGACTTATGTTGTTTGTAGACCAGTGCAATCATTTTGTTCATGAATTACAGGGCCTTTTTGTCTCTGTCCACATGTCTGTGTCTTTTCTCTTGGTTGTCTTTTCATCTTGTTAGCTTGTCAGCAATCTCTCTTCATGTCCTCCTCTCTTACTCCTGTTGGTTTGTGTGTCATCTGTTGTTAGATAGGTGAGGTAGATGGGCTGTGAGATGCGATGCCATTTGGGCTTATGGCTTTATTAAAGCTCTGTTGAGAGGGTGAGATTGAGGTGGGTTTATCTGACTCTGCCGTTTAGATTAGGCTGAAATGTTGCCAGACCTAATTGAAGCAGGGATTTGTGCATCAGAGGGACTGATGAAATGACATGGCAAGACTTGCTAAAAGGGCCTTATTAATGTTCTAACTGTCCACTAAGTAACACACATATTTTTGTATGTAACAATGCCTGTTTCACACATGATTCATTTGCAGTGCACATTTATGTGCACATATATGCAATGGATCCTCAGCTTCTTTATACCACAAATAATCTATTTATTTTCCATTATTCTGAAATTAAATCTTAATGTTGTTGAAGTTTTTTGCTTGAAGCTTTTTTTTTTCATAATATAAACAGTCATAAAAGGACGGTGAAGGAGGCGAGGATGCCAGGACTGGAAGTTAAGAGCAATAATACAATCTTTGATAGATGTATTTACAGTTATGCTGTAAAAATGTAAAATTCCATTCATTAATTCTTAGACAGATTTGTATTTTAAGTTGCTCAAGCACGTGGCAAAATATTTAAACATGGTACTTCTTTGTCTGAGCTTACAGTAATTTGCTCTCAGTCTCGAAGATGTATATGTATTGTTGTTTGTTTTGGCAGTTAATAGGGTTACATGGTAGATTATATGCCATTTTGAGTGCAATCCCGTGTCATTGTTGTTCATTAGGCCTAGTAATAATCTCAGCTAGAACAGCCAAAGCATTACATTATGTTGACCAATAAGCAGTTCCAGTCAATTTTTCACTTTTGAAATCACAGACACTCAGGTCTTATGAAAGAGTGGTTTTATTGCGCTTGTGGTGGTGCTATGAATTGGATAAACTGTATATCATCAACATATATGCAGCTAAAATATTTTTTTAATTTGAAAAATGGCAATTTATGTTGGAAATATTATACATAACAGAAATGAAAAGTATTTATTGCAGGTACTTTGTGTACATAACTTAGTTTCATTGTGTTCTTCCGTTAAAATCTTGTGTCAGAAGTAAAAAAAAAAAAAAAAAAACTCATTTTGCTTTTATGATAATGCTTTCATAATTCATTCATAATGCTTTTATGAAATGCTGTTCTTGTTAATTGTTTCCAGTAATTTTTCTTTTTCTTTCTCTTTATTCAGGGCCATGCTTAGATCCGCTGATCTCTCCGCTCTACGCGTCCTCTTTCCATGCTTCCTCCAGATATAACTTTTTTTACTCTGCACACTTTGCCAAACTGTATGGTAAGTGACTACACCATGAAAAGCATGGGTTGCGGAAATAAGTTTGAATAGATCTTATTGAGAATAATAAAGTGAAGTAATATTAACCTCCTCCTCTGATTTTTAGAATTAGCAGATACATTGTAAGCCACTACAACTACTAGCAGACTGCTGGATGGGTTGCCTTTTGAAACAAAATATCTTGCTTTTTGTGAATAAAAGCATTTGTAACTATATCTAACATAAAGGAGCTATGAATAAAAACGAAAATAATATAGTGTATGAGAGAAAGTAAATGTCACAAAATCACTTGAAACAGAGTTGAATGCTGCACTAAATGCTGACTTTTATTTTATTTTATTTGTTTAGTTTGACCTGTCATTAAATCTGTAAAATAAGATCTGCTGTAGACATACACATTTAAATGAGGGATTCTATAGGCATAACTTTAATTGGTTGGTGGAGAAAAATAACAATTTGAACGTTTTGCTTTATTTGAAGTGCCAAAAACACACAGGGGATTTGGGAAATTTCTGTTTATTGTTTAGAACTCAAAAATACAAAAATAATATAGATTATTTAGATTTTTTTCAATATCTATCAATTTATGAATGCCAAAAATAGGGACCAAGGCCCTACCAACTATAATGGTTCCTGCAGCCCATGACAAGAATGGCTCGAGAATGTTTTGTTTTAACCAAATTTCTCAAATGTTTGTGTGATGATGCATTTGTAAATAACTTTGGATAAAAGCATCTGCTAAATGAATGAATGTAAATGTGATGATGTAGGGAGCAGCGGCTGGTCTCCGTCCCCTCGGGACAGGCAGCCATGGATGCAGATTGACTTGGGGAGGAAGTATCGTATCATGGCCATTGCTACTCAGGGTACCTTCAACTCTTATGACTGGGTCACCAAATACATGCTGCTGTACGGGGACCGATTTGACGCATGGACTCCATATGTCATGAAAGGAGGCAACATGGTAAAAAATAATCTATGCTTTATGAGTGTTTGGAAAGAGAGTGTTTGTATGATTTGTGCTGATCAATGATCTTGATGTTTAGTTGTTCAGAGTCATGCATTTGTATCATTTTTGACTCAGAATTTAGAGTTTACTTACGTTTTTGATGAAGGATTAGTTGTAGGCGAGAGAAGCAGTTGTTTGTTAAATGGTGCGTAACATTTATAGAGCCTCTAATAGCAGATTTTTGTATCTCTCAGACGTTGCCTGGCAACTGGAATTACTACCAGGTGAAGAGGAACGTCTTTCATTATGCGTTCACTGCCAAACATCTGCGCATCTATCCCATGGGCTGGAATACTGAGAACGGAGGCAAGATCGGCCTTCGCGTAGAGTTCTATGGCTGTCCTTACGGTAAACTGCACACTGAGTTACTGGCAGCAGCTTATGTTTTATCAGCTGCCAGGAACTTCATCTTAACTTTATCTTCTTTAATCAGTGTTTTGGTATTGTTTTCTAGTAAATATATCCATGTGCTTTAGAAGTAAAATGGCATAAGATCATTTTCAGTCATTTTCCGACTGAAAGGGAACATACTATAACATTTTTACTTTAATGTTTTTTTAAGGATTTTTAAATATTAATACTGGAAATCATGAGTTTGTGTGTGTGTACATGCAGTGTGTCATTTAAATGTTAATATCTTTGCAATGCATAAAATAACTATATTTTTTCTGGATACAATATCAAGCACTCACACATACTGCCTGTTAAGCTTATGGATTAATTGAATATTCATTTGTAAATTCAACAACTACTGTATGAACATTGTCTTATACTCATTTATGCAAGCTCGAAGCAATTAGGGAGCAAGTGTACCCCTTGATGATCTGGGTTCCTGTCACTCAACTAGTAGAACTAGACAAACTGGCGTGCCAATTTTGTGTTTGGTTCTTAAGATGAAGAACATCTTCCAATACAGTTTTTGACAGTCTTCTTTATACTCTTTGACCCTAACAGACTCATATGTGATGCAGTTTGAGGGGGATGACATGGTGGCGTATTCATTCCCACGGGGTAGAATGAGGACACTTCAGGACCGCTACGCTTTAAACTTTAAGACCTTGGAGAAGGACGGTATTCTCCTGCACAGTGAAGGTCTGCAGGGAGACTCCATTACTCTGGAGCTAAAGACAGGACGCCTCTACTTACATATCAGTCTGGGTAATGATCACAAATCTATCTATCTGTCTATCGTTCTATCTGCAATCACAGGCCATGTATTTCTGCTCTTTTTCAGGGAGTAGCACTGTCCATAACACCAATGGGATGACCACAATGATGCTGGGAAACCTGCTGGACACTCAGCACTGGCACTATGTCACCATCAAGCGTTACGGACGAGAGGTTAATTTCACCCTGGACAGCCAGACAGAGACTGCTATCCTCAACGGAGAGTTCCAGCACCTTGATCTGGACAAACAGGTGTTATGTTGGATCAAACACATAGACTATTAATGCACACTTGACTAAATTACTCACATTTGTTCAGAAGATTTAAATGAAGAATCAATGTTCCCTGCATCCTGATCACTGCAATTATCCATTTCTCTTTAGATTTATGTTGGTGGCGTGATTGAGAAAGACGTGCCCCATCTACCTGGTAAGGTTAACTTCCGTGGCTGCATGGAAAACGTATTTATCAATGGAATCAATATCATCTCCAAGACACAGTATCAGGAGCCTGAAATTCGACTAGCTCCTAAAAAGGTATGCTAAGATTTCTTTAAATTCACACTACCAACAGCAAGAGCATAGTGTGGGTGAATTATTAAGAGATGAAGAATCACTTATTATTAGGGTATTATATGTCATTTCCATACCTAAAATAACTTTTACAGTCCCAGTATAAACCAAGCTAAAAGGCTTCCTAACAGTGCCCTTCCTTCACAAAACTTAACATCTGCCACAGTTTTATTATAGGTAGAATGCAAAATGTTTCAATACAAGCATTTGAGTCAAATGTAATTTATACAATATTTCAAACCTTTAACCCAGGGAAGAAAATCAACCTGCCGAAACAGATTAATATCAGTCCAAATCCATGGAAAAAATGCAGATCTGGCAACCCTGCATCCAACACGAGCTGCATCCAAAGTGATTTAAATACTCAGCTTATTGATATCGGCTACCTGATGTGTGAAAATTATATGCAATATTATAATGTCTGCATGAGCACACAGTAATGGTAAGAAATTCAGCGGGAGCGGGATTAAGAAAACAGCGTGCATGGCTCTAACACAAACTGTAGAAAGCAGAAGCTGAAAAAGAGCCGTATGGTCATCCTACATATTATGTCACATTTGGATGACAATTGTATTGCTTTTGAAAAATATTTGTCATATTAATTTGTACGTTTCCATCTTCCCTTCTGCCTTTCTTCAGAAAAAGATGCTTTATACCTGCCGGGATCTCCTCTGGAAGCCCATGACCTTTGCAGGTCCCAACAACTACCTGCAGCTCCCCGGCTTCTTTCGGAAGAACCGTCTGGCAGTGAAGTTTAAGTTTCGCTCATGGGACTACACAGGGTTACTGATGTTCACCAGGTTTGCAGATGAGTTGGGCTCTCTGGAGCTGGGCCTCAGTGAAGGACAAGTCAACGTCACTCTAATGCAGCCTGGAAACAAGAGATTACGCTTCGCTGCAGGTATGATTGAGGACTGTGTCCATAGTTTTCATTATGACACTTTGAACTCTGTTTCTATAAGAGAGGACTGAATGGAGCCCTTTAAGACCAAGAGTTTAGCAGAACCAACACCAGATATAATAGATACAGTACAGTAAATATTATCCTATTTTGCCTTGTCTCAGGGTACCGTCTCAATGACGGCTTCTGGCACACAGTAGACCTGACCGCCAAAGACAACTTATTAACGATCACCATAGATGAAGATGAAAGCTCACCACTAAAGATCACCAACCCCTTCATGGTTCGTACAGGAGATCGCTATTTCTTCGGGGGTAAGTAACAGAATCTAAGGAGGATTATTCTGTTATGATTCAATGCCACATGACTAAAACGGAGTCTGTAAAACCGCCTCAAAAATCACTGTGAAACAATGTTAGTGTTTGCAATAGTATGTACATTTCATGTTATACATAAATACGCACATGCCATAAATGCTACATTAATGTTTCTAATCTATACTAAATGTGAATGCATTCAGTGCCTTTCAGTTGCATAGCAGATAACTCGATTAATTTTCCATGTCTGATGTGTTGCAGGTTGTCCTAAGACCAATAACACGGCACGCTGTGTGACCAAGCTGTCTCGCTTCCATGGCTGCATGCAGCAGATCTTTATAGATGATGAGCCGGTGGATATAGATGTCATGCTGCAGAGGAAATGGGGCAGATATGCCGAAATCCTGCTGGGCACCTGCGGAATCACTGATAGGTGTGTGTTTGTGTGGTTGGGCTTTGCCAACACTGTCTTCGCAATTATAGAAGCATGTAAAATACAAAATGGCTTCTGTTGGAGAGAAGTACACTTGTAGGACATATCAGTAGCTCAGCTCTATAAAAAACAATATATATCAGTGGGAAGTCACCACCATGATCTGAAAACTAGCTTGCATGTGTGTGATATAAGTTTAGTGTTTATGTCTTACGTCAAAGTCTAATGCCTTGATCTGTAATAGGCAATCAGGATGAACATAATAAGAAAAATGTAAATGCAAAAAAAAAAAAAAAAACCCAGTACAAATAGCTAAACAGTCCTTAATCAATATCAATTTACTTTAGAAGCTATAAATGACTTATTTAGTCTAATCAACATGATCTGAAACCAGAAAACATCTGTCAGTGGGGTAGGACAATAATCTTGTTTTACCTTCAAATTATTACTTTTTTTCCATACAGACAGATTTTTTTCCTTATTTTAAACATAAACTCCCATTTATTTATCTATTTATTTATTAATATTTTCACAAGATTTTGTATCTTGATTTACATAATTGTAAGTATTCGTTCTGGATTGGATTACAAAATAAAAATACAAATACTTTTTTTTCCCCCAAAGTGTCAGTTATTGTCAAAAATATTAATAACAATAATCCAAACATATAATCATATAAATACTCATAAAACAGAAACAAAGCCTCACAAAGGAGAAAAACTAGATGGATTAATCACTGATAAATCTTAAGATGATTAAATGATAAAAATAACAACAGTATTTGGGTTTTGAGCTTAGAATATAACCCTCAGGTTGATTCATCTCATAATAGTGTCACCTGCAAATCATATTTTGTACAATAGGCAAAAACAGTATTGGCAAGAAAACATGACATGCCCAATGTAATATCTTGAGATGTGCATTATTAAAATGTCGACCTACTCTTGTTTTTTTTTTTTTTTTTCACAGATGCAGTCCAAACCCTTGTGAACATGAAGGCAGGTGTATTCAGTCCTGGAATGACTTCCTGTGTGTGTGTAACAACACTGGCTACAAGGGGGAAGTTTGTCATAACTGTGAGTGTCCATCATTGAGGAGATTCCTCTGTATTGACTTTTTGTTGGTAAAACATGAGAATCAAGCCTCTCTCTGTCATCTCAGCGGTCTACAGGGAGTCATGTGAGGCCTACAGACTGAATGGGAAGTACTGGTCAGGCAACTACACCATAGATCCAGATCTGAGCGGACCACTCAAGCCTTTCACCGTCTACTGCAATATGTGTATGTATAAAGTAAAACAGAAGCAATTTAGAATGATTTTTCACAACAAGCTGAGGTTTACCCTATAATATTTCCAGTGCAAAAATCATGGACTGTTATTGAGCACAACCGCATGAAAAGCACCAAAGTGAGCGGCTCCACCATGGATCGACCGTATATTGGGGACCTCCAGTATGTAAATGCATCGTGGGATGAAGTCACTGCCCTAGCAAACACATCTTTATACTGCGAACAGTGGATTGAGTTCTCCTGCTACAAGTCACGCCTCCTCAATACTCCACGTAAGTTAAAAAGTTTGAACAATGACAGCTGGAAATCAGTATCTGGAATATCATCAGTCATTTATAGTCAGTGATTGAAATGAATGGGATAATTCACCCAAAAATAAAAATTCTGTCATGATTTATTTACCCTCATGTTCCAAACCTGTATGAGGTTAATCACTGCTTCTCAAAATGTGACTTTCTGAAGACAATCTTAGCCACTCTAAGTATGTGATTAGACTCCTGCACTACGTTCCATACAGTCTATATGATATATTCAGTGTAAAGTTTTACTCATTATTCACTGAAATCCTTATTATTAACTCATTATGCGCTGAAATTCTTAATCTCTTGCAATCACCAGCATTCACAAGGCAATTAGCAATGACCAATTAATGAACAAATTATGTTTTCGAGCTGGATCTTTTCAATGAATCGGTTAATGCAGTACACAAAACTGCTCTGAATAAATTGTTCACAAATCAAACTGGTCTGGTTCTGGAGTTCAACTTACTGATTCAAAATCTAGTCATAGCAGTTGACAGCTCACTAGACGTATATAGTAAATAGAGTATTTGAGTTAGAATAACTTATGCCTTGAAAAGACAGGGAATAATGATAGATTTATGATGTTTCTTCTTGAAGTTTCTTCTTTAATTGCATATATATATATATATATATATTTGGTGCTTGAAATCCCCAATCCTAATTCACTTTCATTATATTGAAAAGAGTGAAAATGGTGTTCATCAACAACTTATTGCATTCCACAGTAGTAATGAATGTATTTAAATTTTGTGTTACAGTGTACTCTATATGCAGCCATCACTATGTATCTAAAATATAGCATAGTAAAATAAGAAGGAACTATAGCTGTGAATTTTAGATGGCTGTTAAAGAATTGATCTTAGCTAGGATCTTAAGGCAATCAGTGCAAAAACACTCGATGGTCTGACTCAGCTGAACTGCAAGGAGCTTGCACGTAATTAGTGTCACTGACCTTTTCAGCCTTTTTCTCTGCTGAGTAACTATAGGACTCGTATCAGTCAGCCTTTACCATTGAAATGAGTTTATGTAGTAGGGGCCAATTGTCATGGTTCCCTGCTTTGTGAGACTGGCTTGCCTACAGTAGGTATGCACTGAGTGTTTCTTTGGTTTTATTTATTGTTGTAAACAGGTGGACGGCCTTACACTTACTGGATTGGTCGGCATAATGAGAGTCATGAATACTGGGGGGGAGCTTTCCCTGAAAGTGGGAAATGTGGATGTGCTGTCAATCAGACTTGCACTGACTCCAAGTACTGGTGCAACTGTGACGCAGACTACCGCCAATGGTGAGAATGAATAAACAAATCAAAACTATTTTTTATTATCTAAGCATGCCTTTTATGATGTCTCTATGGTGGTTTTTAATATTATATTATATTATATTGAAGATAGAAAATAAATGGACCTCAGGGAACTTTTTTTTTTGGAAATAATTTCAAATAAATGCTGCTCTTTCTATTAAACAAATAATCCTGTGTCTCAGGATTATGGAAATGTGTCTCACCATATGGAAATGTGTCTCAGTTTCTTCAAAATTGAGAAGTGCAGTGCAGTAATAAGAAATGCTATCCAAATCAACATGTTAATATAAATGAAGACTGGAGTAATGAGGCTGAAAATTCAGCTTTGACATCACAGGCATAAATGCCATTTTAAAATATATTCAAATAAAAAACAGTTATTATAAATTGTAATAATATTTCACATTATTACCATATTTTAATCAAATAAATGCAGCCTTGGTGAGCCTAGGAGAATTCTTTCAAAAAACAAATAAATACATTTAATCAACCCCAAACTGTGTATAAATGCGGGCTAAATATTTACTTTTAAAGGCTGATTTCCATTCACCAGGCACTCAGATAAGGGCTACCTGTCGTTCCGAGACCACCTGCCTGTCAGGAGGATTGTCATAGGAGACACGAACCGCACCGGTTCAGAGGCGCGCTACAGTGTTGGGGCACTGTACTGCCATGGAGACAGTGAGTAATGAATGTTACAAAGATGAAATGGATGAAAGTCTGTCTATATAATAAGAAGATTCTTTCTGACGTGTGAGTAAAGGGAAATGTACAATCATTTGATTTATTACAAAATAAACACAAAGCTTTAAATGAGCCTATAGGGGTTTATTTTGATGGTTGACTGAACATATAATTACCAAATAAATAAATTAATTAACATAAAATGTTGATTTGAGTAATTCTACTGTATATTTGCACTGATTTGCTGTTGGGAAATCCTTTTCTTAGGGAGTATCTGGCACACTATAGCGTTCACCAAGCCCACCTATTTGACATTCCCCACCTTCAAGCCCGGGACCAGTGCTGACATCACGTTCCACTTCAGGACCTACCGAACTAACGGAGTGTTTGTGGAAAGCTCAGATGACCACCTGCGTAATTTCTTACGAGTTGAACTCAATTGTGAGTGTTGTTTCCATGGCTGAGGGACTGTAAATCCCATTGAAAAGCCTAAAAATATATGCTGTATATGAACTGATTCTGATGTCTCCTTTAGCAGTTTCTGCTTAAATTTTCACAGCTACAACTGAGGTGATTTTCATTTTCATGGTGGGTGATGGGATTAGAAACGTGACCCTGCGCTCTCCTAAACCTCTCAATGATAATGAATGGCACTATGTGGAAGCTGAAATCAATGTGAAATTGGCACGTCTCAAGGTTGATTTCCTGCCTCCGGCCATTCACAAGTTTCCGGGCCAAACCTACATCACTATGAAGTTCACTCAACCCCTGATCGTAGGTAAGAATCATAGAGCTGGAGTTTCTAGCAGAGTTCATATGAAAACATTGCTTTAAGCAGTTGATACCATGCACTGTATTCAGGGGCAGCCAATCACACCTTAAGGCCTTTTCTGGGTTGTCTGCGTGGGCTGAGGATGAACGGGGTGCCTGTGGATTTGGAGGGTAAGGTTGACGAGAGGGCTGGCATACGTAGGAACTGCACCGGAGCATGTCTGAATGCCTCCATACCGTGTCGAAATGGAGGCCAGTGCATTGATGGCTACGCTTCATACGCCTGTGACTGCAATAACACAGCCTTCGACGGCTATTACTGTCATTTAGGTGAGTTAACACACATTTGCATATGCTCTCTCACACTTATGATGGCACAAATTGACATGGCACAAAACAGACTACAGCCGTTTCATAATAAACATATGCAAATTTTAAATGATATCTTTTCATCCTTATCTGGAAAAAAAATACTAATTATTACAAATTTCACGAAACCGTGATTAGGAGATTTAAAGGATCAAACTGATTCAAGTGAAGGATCGAAAATTTGAGGAAACTGGTCCCTCTGAGAATCTGTTAAAGAGAGATTCACTGGCTGAAAAAGAGAGAGTGACAGACTTTAGCTTTTGGGTCCACTTTCCATTTTAAGCATCTAAATCCAGACTAACAGTGACGGATTTGTCTGTTCCGTGAATTAAACTGCATTGTTTTGATAATCTGTGGGAATATTCAAGATCTTTGTCTTTGAGCGGATTTAATTTTTTTCAGTAAATCTTAATACACTCGCCTACAGGATTCATAATGTGCTCATCAGGCATAATAACAAATTATTAACTTCTTGTACTAAAATATTATACAAACTGTTACAAGTCTATTCTTTTCAAGTCTAAAGAAATGTTATTATGACAAACTTTTTCTATCATGTCCATTTTTATTAACCTAAAAGCAAGTAACATCATCACGTGTGAGGATTGGCCGTGAGACATGACCTGACATAAACAGCACTGTGATCTCTGCTTCTGTCACATCCTTTTAGATATTGGGGCATTCTTCGACGTGGGAGCGTGGTTGCGGTATGACATCCGCAAAGAGCCGATTTCCTTTGATGCATGGTGGGCAAACTTTTGGATAGAGCCTCACTGGCACAACTTCACCCTCGGCTACAACACAACAACTGACGACATAGAGTTCAGCTTCAGCACTCTACAGGCCCCAGCTGTGCTGCTGTATATCAGCTCCTTCAGCAATGATTACATCGCCGTCCTACTTAAGAAAGATGGTAAACACACACACATAACACATCACACCGAAGCATACGAAACATTAGCTTTAGCACTGATCTCACCACCATTGCAGGGACTCTTTCGCTGAGATATCGGCTTGGGATAATAAGCTACAAATTTAAGCTGACTGACAGAAACATGGCCGACGGCTTCCCTCATTTCGTCAACATCACCCGACACAACTACACCATATGGACACAGGTAGGATCTCAAACTAGATCAAACTACATCTAGAGTTATAAGCATAGCAAAAGTGCACTGTTTGTATGTGTATTTGCACCTGGATCTAGGTGGATTACATGGATCCATGGATTGAGAAGTTAATACCGGGAGAGATTCCCAGATTTGATTCACCGAAGTCTATATTCTTGGGTCGAGTCATGGGTAAGATGAGCATATTGATCTTAACTTGTTGCCTGGGGATGAAAAGTTGCCATTAATAGGCTGATCTGATTTCTTTTCTTTTTCGTAGAGGTGGGAGGTGTCGACTACGAAATTCAGAGGCACAACAGTCCAGGTTTTATGGGCTGTATATCAGGGGTCCGATATAATATTTTTGCTCCACTGAAGGCTTACTTCCGACCTAATGTAACCAATCCACCGGTGACGACTCAAGGCTATGTGGTGGAGTCTAACTGTGGGGCGTTTCCCCCTGTTTTAGGATATGTCCCTTGGGAAGATGACCCCTGGTTCACTGGCCTGTGTAAGATTACATATCCAGACATTCGCATGATTGCCTTCTAACATACACTACCATTCAAATGTTGTTTTTATTTATTTTTTTGTTGTTGTTTTTTGGAAAGAAATTAATACTTTTATTCAGAAAGGATACATCAAATTGATTTAAAAAAAAAGTGACAGTAAAGACATTTATAATGTTGCTAAGGAATTCTATTTCAAATAAATGCTGCTCTTTTTAGCTTTCTATTCAGCAAATAATCCTTTTCAATTATGATAATAACACGTTTTTTGAGAAGCAAGCAATTATATTACAGTTGAATGATTTTGTAAAATCACATGACACTGAAGAATGGAATAATGGCAGCTGATAATTATATTTCACAGTATTACTGTTTTATGCAGCTAGATGCAAGACTAAATGCAAGACTTCTTTCAGAAACATTACAAATTTGACCTCGAAACATTTGATTAGTAGTGAAAGTAAATAAGTGCAGGGTGAAGTAAAGTAGATATGGTCTAATGTATTTACTTTTAAGCAAGTTATTAGTGTATGTACAGTACTACTACTACTGTTAGTGTATGGATTCGTTTTAAAAAATAATTTTTTTACTAGTATAGTATATGATTATTGTACATTACACTGTGATTAAAAGTTGGTTTTAACCCTCAGTGTTTTTTTTTCCTTTTTAGTCTTTTATTACATTCATGATGATGTTACTCCTCCTTGGATGACACGTAAGTTTACAGTCACACTCATTATTATCTTGTTTTAAAGCATATATAGCGCTATTTTTTTTATTCCTGTCAGATTTCCACCATCCTCCTAATAAAAGTGGCAAAAATCCCTCAAAACAATTTTTAAATATATTTACTAATCTATTCTGTTCTTCTTGCTTTTCTTTAATTCCTATTCAGCATTTCAGCCAGCACTGCGAATCATGCTGATCTTCTGTTTGTGATGCTAAAACCTTTTTAAAATCCTCTTAATTTGCAGAAGACAGGATTAGGGAACATTCATGGGAATATAAGCTTCTGCATAAAGACGATCTTCTGCAACTGACAGAAATTTGGTATAATCAGTGATAAAATGTCATATAAGGATAATATTCTGTATGTGGAATAAATCAAGGTGTAATAAGCATCAGATCTTTACAAATGACCATATTTCAAAATATGTCACTGTTACATTAACCTGTTAATTTTATTTGTTGTAAATGTTTTAAAGAACTTTTATTATAATACTAATGAGATCATTTCAAAATGTAAATACTCATCAATACAATACAACAAGACCATTTTTTAACTGAACTGAAATCAACTGAACACTAACATTTTCCTAAAGAAATTTATCAGAATCCTTGCTCATCATTTGCAATTATTCATCATTGCTTCACTCAAATCCTCTTTTTTTCTAGCTGTCTGATTGTCATCTCTTTTCTAGGACAAACAAGACTTGTTTCTCCTACACACACACACACACACACACACACACACACACACACTTAATCCTCCTTACAAGTGGAAGCAGCTCTCACAGCAAAACAGAAAATCTACAAGATGTCAAGATGTTAAAAGAACAATTCTGTCATCATTTGCTGACTCTCATGTTGTTCCAAACCTGTATACTGTTATTTTGTGGAACACACACACAGAAAAAAAAATAATTTTGAAGAATCTTTATGCTGCTCTTTTCCATAATAACAATAGTGACCACCTCAAATGTTGGTACATTTTGGATGTTTGGAAATCATAAAATAATCCATATCAGTTTGGTTGCATGAAAACTCTCCATTTGTGTTTCAAAGAGAAAAATATGACAGTAAAACAGGTTTGGAACAGTAAATGATGCCCAAAATGTTAATTTTGGAGTGAACTAACCCTTTAAAGCTTATGAGTACATTTGCGCTGACCGTCAGCAGTCTCTCCTTTCAATTCTGCAACATGATACAAATTATGTTTAAGCCATCATTTGCAGACGGCTCAACTAGAGCAGCGTAAGAGTATTAAGCTTAATGCAAACAACTGCTCTCTCTGTCTCTGTGTCATTTCTCCACAGTAATCGTGACAGTGTCTCTGATGCTGCTCTTCCTGATCCTGTACGGCCTCTACATTTACCTGTACAGGTATAAAGGCAGTTACCACACTAATGAACCCAAGCAGCTGGAGTCCCCCAGCTCCGCTCGACCCCTCACTGACACTCTGCGAAAGGATAGGAAGAACCTACCGGAAATACAGGAGGAAAGTCCCAATGAATAACACAGACTGAGAAAAAGAGAGGAGTGCTGGTGATTATGAGGGAGGTAAATGGTGAAGACTGAGGAATGAGTTGCTAATGTGATTTTTTTTTTTTTTTTTTTTTATGTATCTTTTGCCTTTATGGTAATGTAACTATATTTATTATTCTGTCCCATTGTTTTTACAGTGTAATCTGATATTTGGTGCTTGTGGCAGGGTTCAAAATAAGCAGGCTAGAGACAATTTACCATCTGATCAATGAGCACTAGCAGTGCAGGCCGACTGAAGTGCCTCAGCAACATTACAAGAAACTTTGAAAGATCGATCCAGGGTTCCCACGGTCATAGAGATATCAGGAAACATCAGGGTATTTAACAATTTTGATTTCCGGGCCTAGAAAACAGTATTGGGAATGATTACAATCGTGGAAAAGTCTTGGAAATGCGTGTTGTAAATATATATTTATATAGTTATGACCATCACGATGATATTTAATTGATTAGAAATAAGATTTTTGTGTGCAATCTCAATAGAACTGTTTTTACAAAATCATTATAATAATAATAATAATACAATAATAATAAATTTTATTTATAATGTGCTTTTCTCACACCCAAAGCGCTAAAACAATGTAAAAAAAGAAATGAACATGAATATTCAATGACACAATATAAAACAGCAAAATAAATCAAATCAAACCTATAATTTAAAATTTTTTTAAATATCATAAACAAATGATTAAACTTTATTCATGTTCATTTCTGTAGTCTGTAATAACAATCTTAGTAGTTATGACCATCTCAAAAATATTTTATTGGTTACAAATTCACTTTTTGTGAATGCAATCTCAATAATAAAATTTTTAAAAAAAAAAAATGTAAATCCCAATTGGCTGGAAAACCAGAAAAATGAAAACTGATAAAAAAAAATTGAAAGGAAGACATTCCTGTAGACAGAATATTTTTTGTTTAAGTTATGCCCAGAAAAGAAGTAGCATACTGTAATAAAAATCTGTTTTATAAAAAAAGAAAAAAAAGAAAAAGAAATTGACAATGAATTGGTGTAAGGGTGTGGGAACCCTGTGTATACTAAGTGAAAGTTTTGGCTCATTCTTGTGTACTAGCAGAAGTAATGTGTTTGATAGCCATGTTGTTGTGTTCATGAGAGAATCTGCACAAAATGCACAACAACAACCTTCAGAGTACAGTGCTTGGAAAATGTAGATATGTTCACACATATCTGTTTTAACATCACTGAATCTTCATTATTAATGTTTGGAGGAATTAGCTCACACATAGCTAATGGTATATAACTATATATATATATATATATATATATATATATACATATTTGTGTGTTTTACTACTGTCTAAATTTGGTTGCAGCGCTTATAAGAGATGAAGAGTCAATGCTTTGAATGGCTTCAGCTTCTTTAGAGCACAATGACATTAATGTGCTGAACAATAACGTGTCTGGGGATATCAGAAATCAAAAACTGCAGAAAGGTGTTTTTGTGATGGTAGCCATATCACATCTTGCTTTGTGTGGTATAAGATTCATAAAGATTAGGAGACTTTTATAAAAACCACACAGTAGGCCTCACGAAACAAGCTGAATGAATTTCAGCTCCATGAAAGATAAACATAGAAGTGTTTCTTGACTAAAGCCCAGTGAGTGCTGTAATGAACAGGGTGTGTTGTACTGTATGTCACTACATGTTCCTCTCACTGCTTCTACAGCAACACACACCAGCCTTTTCAAGCCCTTCTCTAGACTCTTTGACTCTGAAATAAAGTTTCAGTTTATATTTTACAAACCTAACAGTGCATGAATGAGGGCAGGTAAAAACTGCATTGTGTCTGATTCTAATGATGCCACAGATCAGCGATTGGAGTTGAAGCTGTTTTTCCTGTGGGCCGAAGAAAAACGAAATCGTTTCTTATAATAGAGTATAATGATGTCATACTTCTGTTCAGTCCACATCATATTCATGTCACATGATTGATGATAAAGCATTTTAGACCAGTGATTCCCAAAAAGGATGTCCGATATATATACGTTTATAAAAACTAATTGAATATAATATCTTTTTTTTTTCAGTTCATTTAAAAAAAGTAAAAATAATTTTGTAATGTATGCAAGTTTTATATTTTTTTGGTGTTTTCCGACCATAATTCAGGGTTTTCTTTAAAAATGACATCATGAATTAATTTCTAAGTGATGATCGGGTAATTTTGCCTTATTGATGGGTCTATTGGCCTATATAAGAAAAAAACTTTTTTGGACAGTCTGCACTGTTTCTAGTGATGAGCTTGTGTGGGCTGAATGTGTTCACTTGTAGCTGTGGAGCCTATAATCAATACATTGATCAGGAAAAGGTGAACGAACTGTGTTAGCTTTGGATCAACAATAACTGAGTGATAGAAATACTAAAACGGCATCTTTAGAGTATTAGAGGATGTGTTATGGTGGTTTGTTACAGGTGGATTTTGGACAGAAATAATCATAAATCAGCTGATATTTTTACATGAAGTCACATATGAAAGCTTTCTTAGCAAGTAACACTGAACAGTTCAGCACAAGTCTGATTATCGAGGTCAAGAGGCTTTCACACACCACAGACGGTCTGTGGATGAAAGACTCCCGTGTATAAAGTCGTGGTTTTTATCAATTCATTTGTGTGTTTTCTTTAGGACACCATTATTTCTGCTGCTGCTGCTTCTTAGCTGTTTTGATGGTGGTCTTAGCAAAAGCTTAGAGCACTTCCATCAGCTTTCCAGATGTAAAATGAGCTATTGCAACAAAAGAGCAAATATGTATTATCTTTAGAAGCTATGCATTTTGCATGACTACTGCACTTTTCATCGAAATGCAATAAGAAAAAGAAGAATCCGCTGCTTCCAGAACCAGGCACATGTTCTTTAGTCTGTTTCTTTAACAGAGCCATAAGAGCTTTTATCAAAGAGATCACATAATATTCACCCACAGAATATGCTGTTTATGTATATGTATAAATAAAGTGTACTTCTCTTTTTATCATTCTAATTTGTATAAAAAAGGCAGGCATGTGAGAGTATTTTGAATATGAGTACTGAATGAATTAAGTCCAGCTTTAACTTCATGACCTCTGCCAGGTTTTGTGTCATTTTCATCCTCTTTTTTAAAATGTGTCCCTCATTCTTTCACTTCTTCTCTTCTGTCGTCCTCTAAACCAGTGGAATATGGACTTTCACTTCATTTTTACTTTGAAGAGTGTCTTGAATGAAGAATGGAATGCTACTGTAAAGAAATATTAAATTTAACAGGGACAAACACCTCTCAGAGTCTCTTCCTACTTTACTTTTTTTTTTAAAACTACGCAGTCAGTATAAATGATTGAACACCAAAGTCTGGTGATGCTCAGACAAAAGTAGATGTAAACCCCCGTCTGCTCCAGATGAATGTTAATGTGAAATGAGAAGTGAGTGGACAGTGTAAATGACTGGCATACTAGCTTGTGTCATGTATGTTGTATTAATGAGGTATTGTGTGACATCTGTGTTAATACTGCAGCTAATAAGAGAGTTACCTCACTGACATACATTTAACTGAATGTCTGAAGAAAACAGCATCACTGATCGATACATGAGATCCATTTGTTTCATTGGGAGAAATGTATTATTAATAACCGACCTTCACCTCTGTTTTGTAGGGAATTGTCTTTTTTTTCACTTTACAGTTAATGCATTTTTTCTTTTTCATGTACATACTGTATAAACCCACTAATTCACTGTGAAGTAATTTCTTCATCTTTTCCAAATGCACTACATAAATACTATATTAAGTCCTGTTCGAACAAATCTGAAATCTTGTAGGCCATTTATCTCGTGGAAAAAGAATTCCACTCTGACTGTCATGTTGGTGACAATAGTAGCTGTATGTCTCTTTTCTGCAAACAGCCAACTTAGTTAACAGTGACTATTTCATGAACCTAACCCACTGTTTCTCAGGCAATTTATCCATAGTGCAAATATATATATATATATATATATTCTTTTTTAAAGTAGCATCTATCACAATTTGCACTGTAAACAATATGCTATTTGTTGATATTGGTACTTGGTGCAAACATACCATTTAAGTAAAATACCCTTTAGAGGTATGGGGTCAATAAGATGTTTTGCAAGGTTGCATTAATTTGATCAAAAGTGATATATATATATATATATCTCACACACACACACACACACAAACACACACTGTAGGTAATAACATGTAAGGTGCTAATATTTGTCTTTAAGGTATAGATATCCGTTATTTAGGGTAAATAAGGTAAAAAGATGTACATTTTAGCTTTTGCCACAGTGACAGCTTTGTACCTTTTTTCTAAGAGTATATTTCACTGTATTTACTGACATTTTGGTCAAATAAATGCAGCCTTGGTGAGACTTACTTCCAAAACCTGAAAAATTATACACCCCAAAC